>NW_020799136.1:1771171-1779456 GCF_003259725.1 Athene cunicularia | reverse complement strand
TTTTCCTTTTCCTTTTCCTTTTCCTTTTCCTTTTCCTTTTCCTTTTCCTTTTCCTTTTCCTTTTCCTTTTCCTTTCCCTTTCCCTTTCCCTTTCCCTTTCCCTTTTCCTTTTTTTTTTCTTTCTTTTTCCCCCTAATCTTGGTGTCGCATCACCAATGACCTCTTCCACCTACTGAAAGCAGCTACTACCACCCGCAGCTGCTCAGCTTTAGGGATGCTTTTTTGTTCAGCCCTGGGTCTACAGGGGGAGCGGTGCCATCAAGGGGCACCGTGCGGAGGGGCTGGTGCCCGCGCTCAGCTGAGCAGAGGTGATGTTCGGCAGGAGCTGTTCATGCTTCCAGCAACCACTTACACAGCACACGCCGTATAAACGTGGACTAAACGAGGCAAGCCATTAGGTGGCTGTATTTAAAGTATATTTGCAAATGCAACAAATTAAATTATAAAAACAGCCAATAGGAAAAAATGTCCTCACTGAAAGGGTTGTCAAGCCCTGGAACAAGCTGCCCAGGGCAGTGGTTGAGTCACCACCCCTGGAGGTATTTAAAAGACGTGAAGATGTGGCACCGGGGGATACGGTTTAGTGGTGGACTTGGCATCAAGTTGGACTCAATGATCTTAAAGGTTTTTTCCAACCTAAACACTTCTATGATTCTCTAATTTCCTCACATTTAAAACGAACAGTATTGCAAATAGCATTTATTTGGGATTAAAGTTAAATTAAGCATCTCGTATATCTCAGGTGCTACTTGCTCGGTGTAACAACAAGATGGACTTGCTGCAGTCCTGGTGATGGATGGAAAGCCCGAGCAGTGAATCCAGCTTGCGTGTTCAGATGACATCCAGAAATGGGAGAAATAAATTGCAATCAGCAGTCTGCAGATCTGGATGGAGAAGCTAATCTTTGTGCTAAATTACGAGACTTATGCTTTAATGATTTTTATTGGTGTTTTGTGGTGCTGCTGTTTATTACAGTTAAGTCCTTCGGACGGTGCCGCAATGAAAAGCAGTCAATGGAATCAGGCAGGTTAATGAGACTCCGATGCAGTCCGAAAGTAGTGATGGATAGCAACAGAAATATGACGTCTGTTTGTTTTCTTATATTGCTGCAGCGACTTGTCGTTCTTTGTACCTTCAAACAAATGTGCAAATCTCCAGCAAAAAAAAAAAAAACAACAAAACCCAACAACCAGATCTTGAGGGTATTACATCACTTCAACACCCCAATCACCCCAAATCACACCTCTGTGTGCTCGACTGTGCCCAGCGCAGACAGAAGTGACACGGCCGCGTCCTGCAGAGGTTGGTTGCTCTTTCTCAGCATGACTTTAGTGAGAGCTGGTCCTCTCACGCTGACCGAAGCACCCGTGGACAGCCTTTTCAGCTAGGTTCCGTTGCTGTTGCGCCTTTTCTTGCGTTGTCTCTCCCCAGCTGCTGGGGCGGGAAGGTGCGAGGTGCTGGTGCTGCAGAGCTCTGCCACTGCCGGCTCTGCCCGGCCGGTGGTGAGATACCTCCACGGAGCTCGTCCTTCCCGTCACGAAGCCAGGAGGAATTACTCTCAAAGACATCAGAGGGGTTTATTTAGCACTTGTGCTGGGGCAGTTGGTTTCCTACCGGTGGTGTTCAATGGGCTGCAAACTGTTTCCAGGTCACACCAGCAGCTCTGGCCGAGCATCTTGGGGCTCTTTGCCCACGCTGCGCCAGTTTCTTTCTTTAGGCCCGTTCTTGCAACTTAGAAAAGCTACTGCTTTTCGCAGGCTTCTGGTCTTGCTGATTCTTGTCTTGTTTTTCAAGGCAAATCCTCCTGACTCGTTCAACCTCTGGTATTGCTGCGGAAATTATGCATCTGGGGAACAGCTTCACGGAAAAATGCTTAAGTGACTTGATTTACATTGTAGCCTGCCCCTTAAAACTAGATTAAAGACCTAGTAATATCCTACAAAGCGCTGAACAGACAGAAGGAAGTAAATGAGCATAGCCTTGATTAGATTTGAACCAACAATCTTGAAGTAAAAGTTTAAGACATAAAACTGTTCGGCAATCTATCCACCATATGGTTGGGTTGAATGTAGTCACGTGTATGCTTCATATTAGCTTTATCATTTGAAGATATTGATTTTAGTGGAATAATCATGCTAAGCAATTTGTTTTAATATAACAAATAGTGTCTTACAGTGGCAACCACCATGTATCTTTTTTTTTTTTTTAAGATTTCCAAAAGCTTTTTAAAATAAAATATATGATCTACAGATCAAAAGTGTGATATTCCTGGGTTGTTTTTTTTTTTTCATCTGTCTCTCTCCGAGGAATGACTGCAGAGTGTTAAATGAAAAAGCAGTAGCTGTGCAAGGGGGTAATAAATAGCAAGGTGCCTGTTAAATGCAGTTGCAAGGATTATGAAGAGGCAAGACTTTGCGCAAGTTAAAAAATATATATATATATTTGGTCTTTAATTCTGAGAACTGTATATAATAAGACTTAGAAAAAGAATACAAACCCCGAGATAAATAGTGCTGTAGGAAGGCAGCGTTCTGTCAGACGTGATGGGTAGTAAAGGCTCTGTGCACTCGGTCTGGAGGTAAATTTAAGAGCCGCGGCAAGTTGTGTACTTCTGGCTGAAGCAGGTTTTCCTGTGAGACTACAAAGAAGGGAGGAGAGGGGGAACCTTCACTTAAGGTTGTAGGTAAAGGTGAGGTGACGGGGCAGGAGAGGTCTCGTCCAGCATCCTCCTGTGACGGAGGGCAGCGCGCCCACGGCCCACGCAGGGTGTTTCTTCAGGGGTGAGTGGCTCTTCCAGAGCTGGCAGGAGCAGATGGCTTCGGAGAAGCCCCGATGTAGAAATCGAGGCGGTAATCTCTCCAGAACAGCCTTCGCACAAAGGATGCCTTGAGAGGAGCCTCAGGATGTCGTTTCCGAGACACTAATAAAGGAAGCATTTCCTGCCCCAAGAGTTACAGCATAAATGTAATAATGTGCAAAACCAGACACAATAAAACAAATAGACGACGAGTTCTTACGGAAATCTCAATGAGGATGATAATATTAGGGAAGCTTTTGAGCTCTTTGCCCTTGCTTAGATGAATCACAATCCGTTCATTCCTCAGGAGCCGTCTGCTCGGAGCAGAGAGCACTGTGTTAGTGGTGGACAGGAGTTCCCCTTGCTCAGCCCCGTTCGGGATTTGGTCCCGTGCCTCCTGTTAACACAAAGGAGTTGTCATGCCAACAACATCGTAGAAGCTTTAGGGGATGTCATCCCAACAACATCCCAACAACATCTTAGAAGCTTTACTAGGAGAAATAACCCAAGCTTCACTCAAATACCATTTTATTTGCAGCTTCACGCTCCGCTCTGGCCGCCCCACCCCGTAGAGGTGTAGGGATGCTCGTACCGCTCCAGAAAGCCGGACCTCCCGCGGCAGTTCTTCGGAGGCCAGAGAGCGTGGTGGGGATGCGAGATCGGTTGTGATTTCCAGGAAGCGTTGGCCTGCCTGGGAAGCGGCCTGGTTTGGTTGCTAAGGCTGAAGATCAAGATGCAAAACTTCTCGGGGTTTAGTTGTGGCGTGGCGTTGCTCCAAACGCTTCCGCGCGCCTCTGGGCTGGCCCGTGGCGGTGGGAATGCTGTAAGGCATTGACGGTCACTTTCAAGTGGGAAAGTTATTAAAATGCTTTGAAACTTGAATGGCAATGGATAGGTGAGTGTGAGGTTTGATTTATTTGATGGAATTTTGTAGAGAAATAGTCCTCTAACGTTGCACATCCTCTGGGTCAGCGGTGCTGGTGTCTTGGGAGGATGGTGGGAATCTAATTATTTCATCTGTCCAAAATAGCAACTTTTAAGAGGTGAGGAAATGACTACACCAAAACTATTGTATGCCATCTGCCTGCTAAAATACTTATAGAAAACATGTTTCCTGGCATATAACTTCCTAGCCATATGTCTATTGCATCGTTCACAATTAAATTAAATCACCCTTAAATACTTGGACAAATTCCCAGTCTATGTGAACAAGCCTTCATCACTGTGCTGTTTGAAATTTGGACACTTGATCCTGTAAATGTTTAGTTGAAATTGGCTCAGCCGTTGTTAACCTTACACAGCTGATCCTGACGGCTTCGAGATAATTCAAGTGCATGTTTCCTATTTTAGTCTTTAAATTTTTAGCTATAAAAATTTGTTCGGGGTCTGAAAGGAGGAAATAATTCTGCAGTATTCATTTACAAGGTGCTCGGGTCACTTTAAACAGAGGTTTAAATGGAGAGTCCTATCAATGAGAAAAGGCGTTATCTTCCGCTCGTCGAATAAACAGACGGAAATAACTGAAAAGCCTGGTTACAGCTGGATATTCTGAATATTTGCTTGGAGGTGTGTACACACACACACACAGAGTCAAAGAGCTTCCCCTCTTCACAGCAGCTCCGAAACATGATTGCGAACAGACATCAGACAGCAAAGCCCGACTTGATCCCGGTTAGGCTGGGTCAGCCTTGCCCAAGCCCGGCTGCTGGCGGTGCTGTGCAGGGTCCCACCGCCACCACCCTGCTGCCCCGTGTCCCCGGCCGGACGATCGGCTGCGGCTCAAAGAGCAGAGTGGTTGGGTGGGTGGAAGCATCTCCAAGTCTCTCTTCTAAAATCCCGCGTAGACAGTGCTTTAAAGAACAATCTTAGAAGTGCTTTAAGATTGCGGCTTGGATTTGCGGCTCAAAGAGCAGAGCAGAGTGGTTGGGTGGGTGGAAGCATCTCCAAGTCTCTCTTCTAAAATCCCGCGTAGACAGTGCTTTAAAGAACAATCAAAGAACAAAGTTAAAGAACAATCTTAGTAAGTAACTGATTTGGGGTTTTTTTTGGTTCTTCATCTGAGGATATGTCAGGTTTACCTGTTGTGCCGTGCTTAGCTGAGTCACTATCCTAAAGTGAGTCCTAAGGTATGGTCTGACATACTCCGAGAGTGCACAACGGTGGGCACGAGTATTAACGAAAGCCTACACCTTTGCCACGGGGAATGTCATTTAAACGCAGCCCAACTTCCACTGGAAGCCAAACCCACGAGCTTCCCATGCTCGCTGTCTGGCAGACCCGCTCATCATCTATTTTTAGTCCAGCTTGCTATTATTACTCTGTTTTTGAAAGGTGAAACAAAACCATCAGCCAACCCCGGATGATTCCGTTGGTTTCTTTCATTCAGGAGCCCGGAGCCGCGCCGGAGGAGAATGGCAGGAAGCTCGGCAGGGCGGAGGGGAGAGACCCCGTGAAGGCTGGGGGGGACTGGGGGGGCACAGGGGGACCCACCGTGGGGCTGCACCAGCTCACGGCCCAGAGCTCCCCTGCAGCTCCCGTATAAACAAGGGGCTCGGCATGAGCTGGTTTGTTTTATTCTTTCCCTACGGTTCACTTACTTTTAGTACCAAAATAAAATTTCCAGGCATTTCTCAGGTTTTTTTGCCTTCAGTGTACAAGAGTGGTGCCGAGCCCTGTCCCACCAGAGGCAGCTCGGCAGCTTTCCATGATGCTGCTCAGCACGATGGCGTGTTGGTCCTCGCCAGATGGTTCTCCATCTTCTAGTGGCTGATACTTTGAAATCTCAACTTTTTATTTTTAGTTGTGTTATTCAACCCAGATTCTCACTTTAATAGAAGAAAAAAAAAAATATAAAATCTGTTATTTAAATAGGACCTTTGTCTCACTCTACTTATTTCATCTTTTGAATACATTTTCGAAACTGATAGGCATGCAAACCTGTGTCATGTACTGAGTCACGCCTTTCCCACCGCGTGTGTGTGTTTGAGAGAGGAAAAAAGAGAAACTGCTTGGGTGGGAGCTGCTGGAGACAGCCGGGCTCTGTCCACGCTCAGGTTTTACACTGTGTTGTAGCCCGTGTTTTACGGGGATATTCTGGTCTGTATTAGAGCTGTATAGCTCTGTCATTCACTGAGCGTAACAGGAATCTTTATATAGACGTTAGAGCGCATTTCTTAGCTACAGATGTTTCCTTCCAAGAGACATTTTCCTATCCTAGAACAGGAAAATCACAAAATGTTTTGGGTTGGAAGGGACCTTTAAACATCATCTTGTCCAACTCCTGTCCTATGCTAAAAACAAAAGCTACTGGAATTTTGTCATACCAGTAAATGTGTATACTGGAAATTCTATTTAGGGATTTCTTTGTACATAACACTCTCTTTTTTTTTTTTCCTGTCTTTTGCTGACTACAGCCACGTGACTGTAGAATTGTAACTGGGGCATCCACTAAAAGATACTCCAATGGCGAAGTGTTTCACTGGCCTTCCTTCCATCGCTATTTTTTCTGGCCACCTCATTTTTGATTTCCTGTTAGCGATGACTCCGTTGGTGACAACATCATTTAGCTGGGAAAGAAAAGGGAGAATTCAGACTTAACTAGAGTTTAGATTTTGTTAGCGATCGTATCTTTTTATCCCCAAAGGCCAGAATTATTGCTAAGACACTTCTGTTGTCTTTGGTGTCCCCAGACATAAAAATCAAGAAATGGAAACACTGAAATATTTTTTTTTTTAATAAATTTTTTTTTTTTTTTTTTTAATCCATACCTTTGGAGATACTCATATTTCTTTAAGGCCATGGTAGGATGCATTGGCTGAGCCCCATTTGCTGCCCGCTGCAGAGCACCCCTCGTCCTGCTGGTTCCAGAGCTGGTCCCAGTTACCTGTGGTGCAGCCACTGGAGAACTGGAGAGCCAGGGCCAACCATTTCCACTTGGTCAAGTTCAGCCTGGTAATAAAACTGAAGCGAGTATTTCTATACTGTTTTTAATGTTTCTATAATGCGTTATTAATGGAAACGAGCTCCAGGAAGTTATTTATTAGTCTCAAGTCCCTCTTCTGCTCCAGGTTTTATGCAGAAGTTTTTGCCCGTGGGTTTTTTTCCTCCCCCAGACCTTCTCTAAACCATTTCATCTGTGCTCTCTGTTTGACCAAAGTCAATTTAGTGAAGCTAATGGAGTTACTTCTCTTCAGGTCAGTGATGATTTCACATCCTCGAGTTCCTTGCTTAATTTGCTGTGAAAATTTCCAACGCTGAACTCAGTTTTCAGTTCCCCCCTTTCCACAGCACAGCCCTGGGACCGTGCACGGGACTCGCCGGCGGTGGCTGGACCTGGGGTTTCTCCACTTCTCTGCTCTTATCACATTGTGTTTACTTTCCTTTGAGGGAAGTTTAGCAGCAGGCTCGAGTCTAATCCTTCCTTCCAGCTGGAGCCTTCACTTTAAGGGGAAAGCCAGCAGCTCTCAGGAAAGAGTTAAGCCCAGCGAGGCTTTGGGATCCTTTGCTGGGGAGAGGGCTGCTCTTTTGTTTGTTTTGAAGCGCCGTCAGGAAAGTGGGGAGGAGAAAATTACCTAAGTGATAGTGAGGTTGCCATGAACTATATAAAACAGTGGAATCAAATCGGAGAAACTCCACCTCGCAGCCTTGAACCATAAGCACAACCCCTGAAGAGAAACCCACCCCACAACCGAGTGATCTCAAAGGCTTGAACTAAAACCAAGCTACATGAGCTCAGAGCTGCTGCAGGACTGAAAACCCGAGAGCTGTCACAACCAGATCCAGCTTTAGCGGGAGCTGCGAGCCGGAATGCTGTTCTGGGGAAGTTTAAAAATGATGAAGTGGAGGCAGCTTTTCTGGATTGCGTTCTGTGTTGCGGAGTTGTGCGGTGAGTATTGACTGCAGCAGAGTAACAACAGCGTGAGACTAGTGCATGGGGCAACGTGTTTGTAACTTCTGAAAGAGCAGCTCGGGGGGAAAGCGTTTTCGGGAGTGGTTAGCGGGGATGGCTGCAGCGTCACACAGCGAACCCCGCAGTGACATTTTGCGGAACGGCATCAGGCACCGTGGCCAACACAGCGATGGGCTGCAAACAGAAAACGCTGCTGGTTTGAAAAGGAGAGGACTCGGGCTGTAAGAGCTCCCTGTAATATTACAAGGGGATGCAAATGCAGCGCGCAAAGCTGTAGAGTGCAGCCACAGTTCAAGGCGTTCCCCGGTCTGCGTTGGTGCAAATTAGCCTCACTTTTGTTTTGTGGCAGGAACTAAACATTTTCTGAAAAATCAAATGACTCTGCATAAAGATTAAAAGCTCCTATTCCAGCTCTTCAAACATTCATCCTATGAAAAAGTGAATAATAACAGAGATTTTATCTAGGTAGTGCTTTTTTAAAGGGTTATATTTTAGGGAAATATTATCATTTTTGTCCCAAACCCAACAACCATAAAGTAATAAAAAGAGACTTTAAAAAAAAAAAAAAAAAAAAAAAAA
>NW_020799136.1:1767719-1771121 GCF_003259725.1 Athene cunicularia | reverse complement strand
TTAATTAAAAAAAAAAAAAAAAAAAAGTGAGGCAGCACTCTGAGTGCTGGGACGGGAGCCAGGAACCTGTGAGCGTCTCCTCAAATGTAATTTCTCCTTACTCACATGAACGTGAGCAACTAGAACTATTGAAAGAATTTGCTGTATTTTGTTCTTCTGTTTCACGGGACTCCTTTCATGTTCCCTTTGCTGCCAAGGTATATTGTTCACCCGAGAGGTTGTGCCTGACCCTCCGGTCTATGTTAATTTTACAGGAAGAAAAAAAAAATAAAAATATTTGAAAGAAATAAAATTCAGGACTGTCTGGTTGGGCCGAAGGGAGCAGTGAGCGAGGGTGTAAGACAAAAGTGTTTACCTGAAATGCGAAGCTTGAGTCCCTTGTAGTACAAAGTGGGTGATAAATACAAGAAGTGATAAAAAGCGATGCCTTCGGAAAGACAAAACCACCCGGCAATGAGGGGCTTAATGCCGCAAAACGTCATTTCTTTTGGCGGCAGAGCCAATGCTCCTCGTTTCTGCAGGATATTACGGGGCTTTACTAGCCCTGGCTGGAAAGTAGCGGAGGTTTATTTCTGCCCAACGCAGCCGCTGTGCAGAGCAGAGAAGGACCAGAGAGCTCACCCCCCGGGCTCTGCGTGCTCATCACCTCTTTGGGGAGTCCGAGTGAATTAAGCCAAGGGTTCAGCTGTGCAGCTCTCAATGGAAATCCCAGTTCTGGCGGGTTGTGCTCAGCCAAGGGTGGGACGACCGGCCTCCACCTGCCCCCAGAACACCCTCAACTAAAGCCACGTGTTTTACGGAGGAAAAAAAAAAAAAAATCAAATAAAAAACAACCCCGTGTCATGCAGGTGCAAATGCCACGCGTGGACGTGGCGTGGGGAGGATGGAGGCTGGGTTTCGCAGGTGAAACGCTCAGTTCTGGGCTTTGCCTGATCCTCGGGGCAACCCCTGAGTTGCAACGGGGGTGGGAGAAGTTGACGCCCGTCGGTGGTGCGCAGCACGGGCTGATGCTCTGGGGGTGCTCCAGGACCCTCTGCCCACGATGCTGCGAGCGCTTCGTGATGGCAACATTGGGTGTTGGTAAGCCAGGTGGAGAGCTGTCCTGTGCTCCTCTCAGAACAAATTGGGGAAAGCGAGTATATATTCTATTTGTACCCAAACCAGTTGTTTTTTAAAAGATCTTTTATCTTTCGTTTTTATATCTTTTTTATTCACCTCTGCCAAATCATTTAAAAAAAACACCAAAAAAACCAAACAACTCTTTTCTTGACATTTTAAAGCATTCTTTCTTTCCTTCATTCCCTTTGCAAGACCTAGAAAAGTTCTAAAGATCAGGGAAGGAAAAAGGAGCTTTAAAACTCACAGCCCCTTGAGTTTAAGGCCCTTCAGAGGGCTGCACATCCTAACTGCTCCAGCCAGCAGCACCCTCGGTCCCCGGGAAGGTGCCGAGCCCCCGAGCAGCACCCAGCTGCCGGAGAGGCCCCAAGCCCAAGGAAACCCTTGGTCCGGCAGCTGGGGTTTGTCTCGGGGGGCTCCCCGCAGCCCCCTGCCCCGCGCGCCCTGCGTGACTGCGGCCCCACACCCATATCCTGTCTGGGAGAAGGAAAAAGGGGGAGGGAAGGGATTTTTATCAGATATTTCCAGAGGGAAGAGGGCTCCACCCGCTTGAACTCCTGCCACTTGGCTGAGAGCAGTAAAAGTGGAAAGGGATGAGTAATGCGGGCTGGAGCCTCGGAGGAGATGCTGCGGGAAGCCTGGGCTGGCTGCAGCTTCAGAGCCCGCTGTCCCATGGCTCCTCACCCTCCTCACCCTCCTCACCCTCCTCTCCCGCTCACCTGCGGCCCTTTGCCGAAGCTCAGCCGCAGCCCTTGGCAGCTCCTAGAGCACCCGCTGGGCTTGGAGACAGATTTTGTTAAACACAGACTGCCCGGGCACGGGGTGTCTGTGTCGGGGCACTGAAGCGGGCACCCAGTCAGCAAAAGGTTTACCGAAATATTTACCAAGGGATTTGCATACCGGCATGGGAGGTGCAGTCCCTGGCCGGGAGTCCCCCACAGGCAGCTCCTTCCACCTTGCGGGGGGTGCACAGGGCAGAACCCCCCGTCTTTACCTTTCTGTGGGTGCAGAGTAGGGCACAAATTGTGGAAACTTTCCGCTGGTTTCCTGAGCCTTTGCCACTTCGGAGTTTTGCCTTCTACGGGCCCGGTTTAGCGCTTAGTTTTGCCTCCTATGATCCTGGTTTAGTGCTGGATGACTGTTGGACCAAGTCAACTACTTCAGTGTCTATATCGTTGCGTTTTTGTATTTGATTTGATACTTCCTAAACCCCATTATTAAAATACCTTTAAAAATCCAAGACATTTCCTTTTTAAAAGGTCGATAGGAAAATACAATAGGCACCGTGGCGTACCGTTTTCTTTCACATATCTCCATGATTTTGCTCCTGCGTGTGCCAGCACTACCAGGTGAAGATTTCTGCGAGGTTAATAAATAGCTTGGCTTAAACCCTCAAACCCTTAATACTAACAGAGTGACAAAGTTTAGCAAAGCTAGTAAAAACGTATGGTGCAATAAATGACCCACTTCAGCTGAACACCATGTGGATTATCCAGCCCACATCTGGATCATTATTTATCTCATGAGTGCTAAGGTTTCAAAAAACCACGTGTTCCACAGAAGTGCCTGAAAATGCTACGATAAAGGGATGAAAAAAAAGAAATACTATGTGACAGGTCTTCTCACAAATTACACTGAGCAATAATCCAGACTTCAATTTACGATATTCGGTGGTGACAAGACTTTGATTAGTAACACCGCTGGTGCTTTACAGACATCTGGAATAGTTCAAAGGTGCTTGGGTGGCTGGGTCACTTGGGGAGGTCAAGTCCAGGCTCTACATTGTTCTAGTGATGTAAAATTTCCTGCTAGTGTTCATGCAAACACAAAGCTGTATGCAAAGCGTGGATTTAACTTTGTGCTACTCCTTATTCTGGGCATGCAGTCATGCCTCCTGCTTTTGATTTGTTAAAATTCATCAGAAAAACGTGGTGATTTAACCAGTTGGAACTGAACTGTCTCGGAGAGAAGAAATTTCTCCCTTAAATAAAAGCCTTGCCAGAACTTAAATCCCAGCTCCAGACACCTGCGCCAAGCCCTCGGCAGAGCCCCCACCTCCCCCGGTGCTCCCGCGCCCAGAGCAGCTGCAGCCCGGCCGGGATGGGATGGGATGGGATGGGATGGGATGGGATGGGATGGAGTGGGACGAGTTGGGAAGGGATGAGATGGGATGCATTGGGATGGGATGGGATGGGATGGGATGGGATGGGACAGGTTGGGAAGGGATGGGATGGGATGCATTGGGATGCATTGGGATGGGATGGGATGGGATGGGATGGGATGGGA
>NW_020799136.1:1752675-1767669 GCF_003259725.1 Athene cunicularia | reverse complement strand
ATGGGATGGGATGGGATGGGATGGGATGGGATGGGATGGGATGGGATGACCAGCACTGTCAGCCCCAGGGGGCCAGGCTGGGGTGCACTCCCCCCTCAGCACCCTCCGACACAACCACCCACCGGCTGCAGGAACAGCCGAGCAGCTCTGCCTGCTGCCACCCACCGCCAAAATAAACTTCAGCGCTCTCAGGCTTTGCTTTTCATAAACCATCCAGGTTCTCTGGACCTGATCCAGCAAAGCACTATTCCAACACAGAGAAATTCCTGCCAGGGCAATACTGAAGTGCACAATACTACTGTGCACATACATAAACCCGTGTTTGACTGGCAGCAGGCGCGGCCCTGGTGCCAGCGCCAGGCAGCTGATCAGGACCTGTCCGTGCTGCTCCTTCTCCAAGGGTTGTTTGGAAGGATGAAGTAACTTTTCTTGGAGCTCAGGCTCCCCCGGGCAAAAATACAAATGGAAGAATGTATTTTGTAAGATTTTTCTCTTTAGTATCAATCAGAATCTTAAACAGCAACAGCCCTGGAGTAGAGACCGAAGCTGTGAAAACTGAAAATACATCTCAAGAATAGAAAAGGTTAAGAAATGGGAAGAAATGCATTTTCACTGACTCATATAGTTCATTTCAGAAGGAAAAGCTGGAAGTGTCATCTTTATAACATACCAGGAAGCAATATATAAACTTTAAGTTAGAACAGCGAACCATTCTCCAAACATTCAGTTTTACCTCCAAAGATGTTTTTGCTCATGAGTCAGAGCTGATCCCAAGCCAGTGGGGATGTTTCTATTTACTTTGAAATTGTGCCTGCAACTGCAAATCCAACTTATTTTTCCTGAGGCCCACAAGTGATCTCTTCCAAGGCCTGAGTCTTTCCTCCAAGGATTATAAACCCGAACTACTATGAAATCCAGCTTTGTGCAGAGCTTTGTGCACCTCTCGGTAAGGCCAAGGATGGGGCAGGGTGAGGGCAGAAAGGAGCCTGACGTCCTCCAGCGCCGCTCCAGCAGCCCCGGAGCTTCTGCAGGGCTTGCACCAAAAAGTGATGCTTGCCCAGCCGAAATGGTTCGTCTCCGAGCTTCTCCCCTGTGAGCTCTAAGGCAGCCTGCCATTTCGGGGCAAGAAAGTGAGTTTGTGAAAGCAGATGACGCTTCCCTGCCCTGCCCACAGGGACCCTCAGGGGCAGGCAGGACCTCAGGGCTGGGATGGGGGGGGACAGTAACCCCTAACACCTTCCTCTGCCCCCAGGCAACACTTGTGGGAGCCCAACAGACACCCCCACAACGACAGCCGTGGCCATGGGGACAAAAGACACCAGCAGCACGGGAGCCCTCGGAACCCCCGGAACGCCCAGCACCACCAAGCTGACACCAGAGACGACTGGTAATTGCTCCCCTCGATCCCCCGGTGATTCCCGGTAGCATTTTCGTTAATAATCAGATTTATTAGGCTTGCCCTGAGAAACTGCACAGCTGGCGCATGGTCGTGCTCTCAAAAAAGAGCCTGATAGTATGGTCAAAAGCTTTAATCCTGTCAAAAAAAAACTCCACCGAGGGAAAACTAACGCTGTTCTCTTCAGGACGGGCAGCTTAGACCCATCCTTTTCAAAACAGCCAAGAGATGAAGGGACAAAATGCTCATTAATCTTTTATCTCAACACACCTATTCTTTGCTCAGCAAATGGCAGCCCTAAGAGATCTGCCAGTCTTTCCAGCGAGAGGCCGAGGCTCTGAAGGGCTTTGAAGCAGGGACCCTTGCACAGCTGTACGGTGACTTTCTCTTACGCTGTTTGAAATCAATGCATCTTTTTGAAGGCGCTGGGTCAAGGGGGAGACGAGGGTGATGCAAGGGAGGTCGGGCGATGGCATCCTTGCTGCGGTGCGGCGTATGCCCAGGAAATTAGCCCATTGTAAACAGATTAGGAAGCGCGTGTAACAATTAGGTAACCGAAGCAAGTCTAATGGGCGTTTCTCACACAGCCACTAACACGTTCTGGTATGGCTGGCTATGACAAATCAATATTGTACTTCAGTCATTGCAATGCCACGCACTGATTTTAGGGGACATAAGCTTTCTCATGTATCCTTTTCACTACATTTCTTCAAAACCGAAGATGCAGCCGGGTCCCTGGCAACCAACCCCACCTCCCAGGGGCTCAGCACTGAGCAGACAAGTCTGCATCCCAGTCAAGCCCCCACGCAGCCACTGGGCACCCCCTCGGAACCAAATCAGACGAGCCAAGGAGTGCCCACAACCGAGAGCCCAGCGACAGGACCCAGCACGATGGCAGAAACCCTGGGGTCCACGCCAGCTCTGACGAGCTCTCCTGCCACCTCGGGGCATTCTCCCATTGCAGCTGCCACCACGCCACTGCAGAGAGTCACGGACAGCCCGAAGGTGAGGATGCAGCTGGGCACCGTGGGCTGTGGGACCACCAGGAGGCTGGGCCTGTCTCACAACGCCCCGACAGTTCACTGATGCCACCACCCTGTTTTTTCCTTTCCAGAACATCACATGCCACAATGTCAAAGAAGTGAGTGACACCGGAGCCATCTGCTTGCAGCTCAACGAGTCCTACACTTGCGTGAGTTGCAGCCCTGGGTGGCCACACGTCTCCAACGGGGGGACGTGCAGGAGGAGGGGGGTGCTGCAAGAAAAGAGCTCAAGGCAGGTTCCTGCAGTGCTCTCAGGCTTGCAGGGATCGGGTCACCCACCATACCTGGGGGGCTGGTTTGGGGCGGGGAGCTCACCCCGTTATCCCTAGGGCAGAGCATCTGAGCTGTGCAAACGGATGGAGATGGGGATGATCACGGCGGTCCCAGGAGGATCCCAGAGGGATGATCACAGCAGTCCCAGGGGAAATGCAACCTCGTGGTTGCATAAAACCTCCCTTTTCATGATTAAGCTCTGGGGTCAGATTAGCTTCTAAAGGATCTCCCACCATGTTTAACGGGAAATTGCCTTTGTTCTTCTTCTTCCTCTTCCCTGTTGGGAATGCGAATGACTTTTTTTTGTCTTGCCAACTGCCCTAGGAAAGAAATCAGGGCATCTGAAGGAGCACGTTGTTGATCAGTGTCCCCATCTGCACCAACTCCTAAGGGAATCCCAGGCTCTCTGTAAATGCCCTTGGCCTTGTGCCCCAAAACCGAAGAATTTATAAAAGCCCAAGAGGGTCTGGCTGAGACATTACTGTGGGTGGGAGGGAAGAAACCTTACACACTGCGGGCACGACCTGCAACAGAGGGCAGATGGTGCTGGATCTTGTGGGACAGCAGGCTTGGCAGTGCCCTGGGTATAAAAGGACAGCGATTCATTTTACTTCTGCTGGTCAGCCAGCCGCTCAGGATGAGGGAATTCTTACTTGGCTTTTCTCTGCAAATCGGTGATTAAATGGCACTTAGACTTGCTCCTCTTTGCGGGGGCTGCACTTTAGCAAGAACTTCACCTGGAAGCTCCCGCGGGAGTGAGGCATCTTGATCCCAGATGCCAGCTAGTGGGCAACGGCACTGCCCCGGCGCGGGGCTTATGCACATTAAGCGTGCATTACATACCTGCGTATGCATGAACGGACACATCTACACCACACAGAACATCCTACGGGGTCGTAGCTCGTTGCACAAACTCTTAACCCTCCCTCCATGTGAAACGAGTCAAACTGCCCCGCTTCCAGCCGTGCTTTTCTGGGAGCTCTCACCCCAGAGCAGACCCTTCACCTCAGCACTCATCGAGAGGGAAAATCCAGCTCAGGCTCAGCAGCTGCTGAACCTGGGAACCAGATAAGAGCGTCTGCGAGGAGAGCAGATAGGAGGGACCGTGCCGTGTCTCTCTTTCCTGCTGGCCTTTCCCAAAGCAAATGAGCAATAAGCTGGCACCCAGCGCTGCTAATTGCAAAGGGAAACTCTGACACTCCGATGAGTTCTTTCCACAGCAGAGAAAGGAAAATACACACTTGGGTCTCTTGTTCCATCTTGGCCTTTCTCACCCCAAGCCAAGCTCTATAGAAACAGCTGAAAATGATTTGTTTGTTATTCTCCCATGGATAAGTTTCTGCATTTTTGTATGCTAAGAGTATGTGGCGATCCGAGCACAATACTGAGGCAATTCTAGGGCAAAGAGAGGCAGGCACTGAGCTGCCCAGCTCTGCGCAGCGCTGCAGGACAAGAGGGTTTTCTCCTCTTTCACAGCCCCACATTGGTGGGCACCTCCCAGAGAGCAAGTGAAGGGTAGGGGCAGGATGGGGGGTTCAGCTCGAGCCGGTCTCTGTCTCGGGTGGGTGGGCACAGCCACAGCTCAGATGATGTCCCCAGCTGGGAGGATGTTAGGGAAGCTGACAACGTCTTTTAGCAACTGTGGGCTCTGTCTTCAAGTCTGATCGTGTCTGAAAATAGACCTGAGGAGAAAGCCTATCCTGTCTGATACAGAAATTGGCCCGCCGAAGGGAAAGGCTGCAGCTCCTCACTCCTCTTCCTCTTCCACCCAAGAGTTGCTTCAGCTCTAAAATGTGAGAAATTTGTATTTTTTTGCCTAGCCTTTGATCAGCAACCTAGCAAAAACACTGAAGACATTTCCTAAACAGGAAGGCTCAGTGCTTCTTTGTTATTTCCCTCCTTTCCCAGCCCCTGCCTGGGACTCTGAAACAATAGGGTTCTTCAGGCAGCTGTTTCAGTCCAAAAGTTAGAGAGACTTGCCATACAAGTCAGATCCTAAATTTAGCTTCGTTTAAATGCCATTTGCAAGAGTTGCTAATAACTTCTTCATTTAATTCTCATTAAGTTAAGAAATAAGCCTCTCCATTTTCTAGGTGCTGGGGCTCGAAGCAGTGGTGAAGTGGGAGGTGGAGGTCTGACACCAGTCCAGAGCTCTTTGTAACCTCTGGTTGCTTCTGCTCACTTTGCACAGCACGGGAAAGCCACCAACACACAAAGGGTGAACGCACAACGCTACCAGTAGCATCACCAGTATAGCTGAAACAGAGAATTAGTTGGTTTGGTTGATTCAATACCTGTTGTTTTGTTTTGGTTTGGTTTGGTTTTTTTAAATTTTGCAGAAACACTTTTTAGAGATGAAGGGATCAGACTTATGGAGCGCGATATGTGAAAACAGCACCCACCGTGTTCCCTCCCCCTGCCAGATTAAACTGGCCAAGTCTGAGGTGGACCGTGACTGTATGCTCCTCATCCTCGTCGGTGAGAGAGGTCAGTTGAGCTAATTCCTTTGGCTGTCATTGATAATGACCTTGATGTGGGCTCTGGGAGAGGGGACTGTCTGTGGGACACAAAGCCTCAGTTACAGCCTGTGAGGAGACTTCTCTCTGCAACTCCTGCTCTTTCTGCTGGGGTCTTGCTAGATCCACAGAGCCATGGCGTTGCCTCCGGAGCAGCGAGGGGGCTCGCGGCTCCTCCTCCTTCAGCAGTGGCCAGGCTCTTTCGTGCTGACATTAGCTGCAGTGTGACCTTCTATGTAATGTGCCTCTCCTGTTTTAAACCCTGCAGATCCTGCTGCAGACATGCTCCAGGAGTCTCACTGGGAAAAGGTAAATTCCTTAAGAAAATTCAGCTGGAAAAAATGGATGGCCCGAGCGGCTGGAGAAAGGAGATTTTAGACAGTCAGTTGGGGCTGGGGCAGACTGGACCTGCCTCCATCTCGGAGGTGCCTGTTGGGTGTTGGCACATGAGATGGTTGGAGCCAACCGCCAGTTGGCAGCGGTGCCCAGTGAGAGAACTAACAACCACGGAAGGCAGAAATGCTTGGAATAGTCACTGTCAAATTCTGTAGTATTTTCTTTAAAAAGGCCCCAGATCCCAACCGTAACTCTTAGGATGTAATTGGCACTCTGCTCCTTCAAAGCACCGTGCTGACTTTAACTAATTTCTCCTCTCAAGACTCCAGCAAGGCTGCCACCAGCTTGTAGGTGCCCGCACCCAGGGCTGCAGCAGCACACAGAGACCTTCCAGCCATGCAGGTGCACGCTCTAAATCTCACGGCCTGAGCTCTCTGCTCCCAGGGAGAACATTTCCCTGTGCCACAGAATCCTACCTAGGATGGGACTGAGACCATGAGGACGTGAGAGCTCCCAGGGCAAGCGCTAAGCTCAGGAGCTTGGGTAGCAAAGCCCAGCTTTGTTTACGTGCAGTTTAACAAGGAGGTGAAGAGCAGCATTGTTTTAAGCCTGGTGCCTGTTCAGCAGATGCACATGTTTCCTGTTTGTCAGACTCCCGGCTCTCTTTGGTGTTTTTTTTTTTTTTTTCCAGTTTGGAATAAAATCCGTTAAACGGGGGAGCGTGAGGAGCCACCAGGACTTTTCTCAGAAGACCCTGATCGCCTTGGTCACATCTGGACTCATGCTGGCGTTCCTGGGCTTGGCTGGCTACTTCCTGATGAAGCGGCGGAGCTGGAGCCCGGCGGGAGAGAGGCTGGTTAGTGCTTATCGATGGCAGAAGAGCAGGTAGAGAGGAGCCGGGGGGGGCCCAGGGCGGGAGAGGAGGGGGCTGCTCCGTGCCCTGCACTCCGTACCCTCAGCCCGTCCCTGTGTCCCCAGGTCCATGGCACAGCTCAGCTGGCCCACGAGGCGTTGAGACCCGGGACTGGGCCAGCCCGGGCAAGGCGAAGGGCATGAGCAGGGAGGTCACACCGTACAGGGCGAAGGGAAACCTCTCTCGCCTTCTAAAATTAACCCTTAGCTGATCGCTCGTGTGGGACATCCGCCCCCTTCTCCCTTGTACTTCTAGGTCTAATACTTACTTTTGCTCAGCAGTAAGAACTCATCCAGCAAGATCCCTCCAGAGACACCAAAACCTTATGAATTTGTCATTAAAATGACACACTTTAACTTTCCATTTGCTGCGTTTGAGTTATATGTCTGTCTTGTACCGTTGCTGTAATAAAGGCGATTTCTCCCCTCACTTATCAAGTGATGGTAATAAAAATATATCAAGAAAGAAAATTTCCTATTTCCATTTTCCCCTTTCCAGGCAGGCTGAACATTGAGGACTCTTCCCTGCCAGTGACTTTCAGGGACATGAGCCCTCTGTAAAGTGAGGACAGGCCACGCTTTTCCCCCGTCAGCACTCGTGGGCGAGGGAACAGTTGTGTCCCAGGAAGCCATTAGGTTATTTCCTTGCCAAAAGGATCCTCTTGAAACGTGCCGCTGGGAAGGCAAGTGCATGTGTCAGAGGCAGGGACATCGCAGCTTGGGCTCTCGAGCCTGCTGCCTCCAGGTACCATCTCCTGGCTGCTGGCAGCAAGGGAAAGGGCAGTGGGACCTGCCCATGTAAATGTGTGGCAGTGTCAGTCCAGTTTCTGGGTGAGACGTACCCAGCACCCCCACCTCACTGCCACGGCCAAGGGGTCAGCAAAGGGGCTGAGGGAGACCTGGGGCGGGCGGGACGCCCGGCAGCCTGCGGGCTGTGCTGGGTGCTGCTGAGCCAACGAGGAGCGGGGCTACCTGCTACCAGGTGGCAGTTGCCACCTGTGGCCCAGGAGCCTCAGCACCCGTTGCCTTGCTGTCAGACCTGCCACACGTTGGGGAGTTATGAGGGGGGACAGAAGCAGCTCTGCCAGTGCTCTGGGTCCCCCAGCAATGGCCCTGACAAGCCCCACAGCGTGTCTTTGCTCTTGCTGGAGTGCAGTCCTGCACTTCTGCTGGCACCTTGCTGCGAGCTGTACAGATATTTACAGGCTGAAAGAAAGAAGGACAGGGAAAGAAAAAGAGGCAGTCTCCAGAGCTTTCATTCCGTGGGGCCAAAGCGGAAAGCAGAGGTGGTCTGTCATGGGGTAGCTTTGCAAACCCAAGGCTGGGTCAACTCCAAAACCTGATTATAAGAAAACAACAAAACCTGACGGCTTCTCTTTTCAGGTCCAGGAGGAAAAAAAAAGAAAAAACCCAAAAAAACCCAAAACAGTTCCTGGCTGGTTTTCTTGCTTCGTCTTGCCACGGCATGGTTCAGGGCCTGTCCCCCTTCTCGTCAGTGAGAGC
The DNA here is from genome assembly GCF_003259725.1 of Athene cunicularia. NCBI lineage: Eukaryota > Metazoa > Chordata > Aves > Strigiformes > Strigidae > Athene > Athene cunicularia. The sequence goes on along the minus strand of NW_020799136.1, from coordinate 1,759,690 downwards.
AGGTTCCCCTGCCTGCAGCCGTTTGTGCCTCCTGCCCAGGAAGCGCCGGCAGCCAAGCCTCTGCCTGCGATCAAAGCCGGCTGCTGTCAGCCCTTTCCCTTCCCTAACTCTGCCTTTGTTATTTATGTACCTGTTTAGGCTGAAGACCCGTATTACACGGAAAATGGTAGCCAGAGAAACACGATGTTGATGATGCCCCCCCAAGAGCAACCTGAGCTGCAGGAGAAGCCAAACCTCAACGGTGGGACTCAGGAGAACGGGACCGGCCAAGCATCCTCCAAAACCAGCCACTCAGCCAGGCAGCACAGCCCCGCCGACACCGAGATGTGAACCCGCACAGAAGGGGCTTCCTGAGCGTGAACTATGGGGAGCAGAGAGACGAGGGAGGGCAAGAGTTTTCTATGGACAGCTAGGGAATTGCAGACCTTTTTTTTATTATTATTATTATTATTATTATTATTATTTTTGTGATGAACTTCAAAGATCAGCCTAAAGCACATTAAGCACCAGATCTGACAAAGACCTGCTTCTCTGCCTCCTCCTGCTTCTCCCACTGACCACACAAGACACTTTTTCGCAGCTGTTCCCTGCTTTTGTTGTTAGAAGAACATAATGAGAACCGCAAGTGCCCTTAGCCCTGAACAGCTTTTAAGCAGAGGCAGACTGAAGCTACAGAAGCCCTGAGCCAGACTCCAAACAGCCAGAATTATTGGTGGCAGTGTGTTAGGCTGATTGAAATAGTTAAATTGGGATTTCAGTGACAAAAACCGCTCAGGTTTCAGATAATTTTGGTTAACGGAGTTATTTTATATCTCACCTCTATGTTTAAGTGCAGGATCTCTTCCTCTTTTAAGATCACCAGGCATTTAATCCTCCTCCTTGTGCTTTAGGTCTTTAGTATTTCCTTACTCCAGCAGAATTTGCTGAAGCTCTGTGTAAAATTTTTCCACGCAGAATTGAAATGTGAACAGACCTCAAACTTGTTTCTTTTTCAATCCTACTAGTAGTCGGTTTAGAGTAAAAATCTTCCCCAGTCTCTTCACGTCAGGGACTGGAGATGGCGTTTGACAAGGCAGAGCCAGCAATCACTCCCCTGAGATGGAGAATGTTTGCTGTGGTTGGAGATTGGCTTTGCAGAGCCCTGGGGTTAGCAGTGCCCCCGCCTCCTCCCGACACGTTGGGGCTAGTGCCTAGGGTAGGACTGTGGGGGGTAAGAGATGCTCCCAGTGGGGTGAGTGCTAGACAGAAACCTGGCTCTGCTACTGTTGTTCCTCCCTCTGCATGAACAAAGTTAAGTATTTTTTGGCTTTGGTCAGCACCAAAATCCCAACAGCAGGAGCAGGTCCCACCTAGCTCTGCACTGATCCTGCTCCTGAGGCAAGGGGTGCCACAAGCCACATGGCTGAGGGCGAGCCACAGGCAGCTCGGTGAGAGCCCAGGGGGAGGTTTGTGCTCCGTCCCGAGCAAGCGCAGCTCACGTTTTGGGAGCCAAAGCTCTTGTTGTGCAAGGCCGGTGGTGGTGGTGCGAGACCACGAGACAGACACTGGTCAGACCACAACCGCTGCTGGCACCAGCAGCGACCTTCACGCCCGAAATAAGGGCAGAAATGGCCCTTGAAGCTGATGTACCCTCTCACTGGTGAATTTACTGCGATTTTTTTTTGGTACAGTGCTTAAAGGAACGACAGCAACATCCGTCATCATCATCTGGGGCTGTTTTCACGGGCGCAAGAGCCATTTAACCACAGTTTAAAATATTGCAGGTTTTGTTTGTTTTGGTGTGAATCGCTTCTCCCAAATCTCATTGTAAATAATCCCAGTTGGTAAAAAAAAAAAAAAAAAAAAAAAAATGTCCTTGGAACAAGAGCGTGTTTATCCCGCCGGGATGCACGGCTCTGGCTGCGCCGTGTGCCAGCGCGAGGAGAGGACAACGCCTCGCGCAGAGGTTGCTTCCCAGCAGAAATTCTGTGACTAAAGGCCGTGGCTTGTTCCGTGCACGTTTTCTTTGTCTTTCAACAAACGCGTCCGCAGGACGAGCGACGTACAGCACGCGGTTAAACCCCGTTCGTTTGGTTTGCTGATGTCTAAGAGGCCCAGCTAATTCCTGGGTAAAGAAATGAGACTCCGGGCTCAGGGAGTGACCTGCAGGGCTGGGGTCTGGCCTCAGAGCGGGGAGGGGAGGGTGTGCACGCACATGTGTGTGTGCGTGAGGATGAAGAGGATGAAGGCTTCATCACACTGCGCAATAACCAGCCACGGCTCCTGCCTCAAAGAACTTGCAGGGCGATGCCTGGTGGTCCCTGAGTGCCTGTTGGCGTGGAGGTGCCGGAGCTCCACAGAAACCGGGAGCTCTGGGGCTGGGGACCTTTGCTGACCTGGCCCCCTCCTCTCTGGGATGCTCGACCCTTCCTAACGTCTCCCAACAACTGGGTGCTTCTTGGGGGGTCCTGAAAACGTCTGGAAACCAACCGCTGCCAGTTCTGTCGTGGTTTGGGGTAATCTGACCTCGGAAAGACCGGCTGCGGGGGGAACAGATGCGGGAAAACGAAAGTACTTTCTCTCCCAAGAGACCTGCTGCGGAGTGCAGGGGAAGCTCTCCCAAAGGCTTCATTTGCGCCACGGCTTAGGAGAGGAAGCCGGGGTTGGCGCTTTTTTTTTTTTTTTTTTTTTTTTTTTTTTTTTGGCAGTTGTTCATCTAATCAGCGCTACTCGATGTATCAAGAGATCTAATCAAACGTCAGGTGCATTTTTCACAGCTCAGGGTATGTCCTACAGCCAAGCAGAAACAATAAAGTTACAGTCAACTGCTTTGGCAAAACAAAAGCTTTCCCTAAAACATCCAGATCAAGGGAAATGCTGAGAGCGGCGGTGGCCGAGCGGGGACGGTGCCGAGCCAGCGGAAAAGGCTGCTCTTCCAGCTCAGGAAGTTTTTTGCCTGTGTGTAAACACAGGCAGGCTCAGCTCTGGCCCAGCTGAAAAGGTTATTATTATCATTCCTTCCTTATCAAACTCCTTGCATCCCTTCCTTGCCGGCCCCACCGTGGGCCAGGCAGCCTCCTCCTCTCACCATCCCGTGCGGCCTGGGGGCTCACAGCTGTTTTTTGGGCCACTTTTGGAGGCTTTTGGGGGGCTAAATCCGTTTCGGCTTCCAATAGTGACCTGCTTTCCCATAAACATAGTTCAAGGTTGATGCAAGTGCTCTTGTCTGATTCGTGATCTCATGCCCTGCCCACATATAGTTTATATACAGCCCGTTTAGCTCGTGGGGACCCTTATATCAGCATGGCTCGCCCTGATGAAAATAATCAGCATGAAAGCATCCTCTGGGGAAGAATGGTAACAAATACACAGGCAAGGATGAATATAAATTTGACACAGCCGTTAATGACACGTCAGTGGCCTGGCCTGAAACAGAAGCAGGAGTTCTGACACCCATCCAGGCGGCCCCCGAATCCTTCTGCAGGTTGACATCACAGACTTTTTCGGAAATGAAGGAAAACCTTCCTATCTGAACTGCCATCAAATGCTACTGGGAAGGTGGCTTGCTCTGTGCATTGTTGAAAGCAATCAAATTTATCAGGGCAAACTAGTTTGAATTGTTTTATTAACTATGTCCCTCAGTGGATTTTTCCATCCCTCTCATAATAAAAACAGCACAGCCTTTCCAGGTGAGAAAACTCCTGTCCTGCCCCTGCCCTGTCCTGTTCTCACCAGCCCCTCACAGCAAAACAGCACGTCCCAGGTCAGAGAAAAGTAGCTCCTTTCTCTGTTTGCTGGTTGCTAATTTCTTTTTCGTTGATTTGGCGCTGGGAAAAGCGACCCCGATGCCTTGAGACCCCTCAGCAGCAGGACCAGTCTTGGCACAAGCAGCAAAAAGTTGTGGCCCTCCAAAGCTCCCAACATTTTGCTTGAGACCCCCAGAAGAAGATGAGCTCCCCTGGTGCTCTCCAAGCTCCAGATCTGCCAGGAGAGATTTACTGGAGCATCGTGCTAACATTTTGGTTTAAGGGTAGATACCTTGCGTGCCTTGTCGCGCTGTGAAATATTTACCCCCTATGAAATTTTATTTAGCTTAGAGGCTACAGAAAGACTATTTCTTTTCAGTTATAGCAGATAAGTGTTCCTCTCTGCAGCCCCAGCTGTGGCCCAGCTACGCGGGAGCTCGGTGCCCACCGGCCGCTGCACGGAAATGGAGAGGGGTCACAGCACCAAGGTTTCTGCATGACTTTGAAACCAGCAGGAATAGTCTGGGGTATATTATATATAACAATGCTGCTATCTGCTGGCTGTGCTCTGCTAAAACAGTTATTGCTTTTGCTCTGGAGGGCAGCTGGTACTCGGGGAACGGTCCCCGCTCAGAGGCAGCACCTAAAGAAGAGTCCGGCTCCACCACAGTCCCCCGCTGCGCCCCGGGTGCTGGTAACACCAACCAGAGGCTAAAATATTCACATTGTAAAATTATGGGAGAAGTAATACATACAGTGGGCTTTGAAGCTCGTGTTCTAGGAACAGGGAACATCTAAAACGAAATTTCTAAAATGAATTTCCCATCAATCCACTTCCCATCTGCTTGTTCGACGCCTGATCCTGCGAAACGCGTGTGGGAGTTCTACAATATTTGCTGCACCATCTGCTGCGAGGCCACGCGGGTTTTTCCATCCAAGCGCAGGGAACGCAGGCACGCCGGCAGGCTCTGGAAACATCCCGTGTGACACTTCGGGTGGCTGATGGGGAAGAAGCTGCCGAAGCAGCGCCGGCGGAGCCAGGGCACGTCCCTGCGGCCGCAGGCTGGGCCCTGCCCGTGCCCTCGGCTTCCTCCCGCCAGCCCAGTGCGTTCCAGTGTTGTACCAGTTTGGAGTCAGCCAGAAGCTCGGTCACGATTAGGTGGCCGTGATGACATTTCCCAGCGTTGGTAAAGGATGATGTTCCAGCTCATCGCTTCTTCTCTCCTTTCCCAACCATGGAAACGGGCGTCCCGCAAGGCCCGTGTAGATCATGGGATGTTCCTGCCTTTGCTTTCAAGGTAAAGGGAACGGCACCTGTGCAGGGCTTTTCCATCCCCCAGAAAATATTGTGTTTACAGCTATTTGCCTTACAGGTGTTTTAATTCTACACCTTTAATCTTAGCCTTCAGATCCATTTAATTTGCTGGTGTTTTGATTTGTAGTAACAGACGCAAATGAGATTATTTATCCCCTGAGATAAACCGTCAAAGGCAAACGCTGAAGAATTGAGCTCTAAAACCATTTCAATATGCTCCTGTTGGAAACCCAGAGATGGAGCCAGAGATGAACACAGGTTGGGGTGAGCCAGGGCTCGGGCCTCAAGCACAACACACGCTGCGTGAGAAGCGCATTGGGGCTGATGCACGGAGCTGTTCCCCCGTTCGCAGGTTCTTCTCCTCATTTCTTAAGGACCCACAAGGGCAGGAGGAGGCATCTTCACAGCATGCAAAGAAAGCATGCCAAGAGCTGTGAGGCTCCAAGTTTTTCTTTTTTAACCTTAAAAAAAAAACAGGTGAGACAAGAACAGGTAAGCCCGGGACGCTGTTTCTGGGGGAGAGGGTTGGTTTGGAGGGGATGGCTGTGGAGTCAGGTGGGGGAATTGCATTGGGTTAAGATTTTACCTATAAAAAATTCTTCGTGTTCTTCTGGAGAAGAAAACCAAATAATTTTGAAAAGGTGGGGGTTTTTTTTGTTAGTTTTCTAGTGGAAAGTTATTTTATTGGGGGAAAAGGAGACTAGTTCCAGTTTCTCACTTGAACTGCAGGAAAAAAAGGTCTGAAAACAGTCATACTGCTTTCTGTCTGACACAAGACATAGAAAATGTCCCAAGGGCATCTGCCTAGGAAATTTATTTTCAAGTTACATTTTTTTTTTTTTAATTCCTATAAATTAAACAATACATTAATCTACTGACCCTTGGTTATTTATTTGCTATTTCTGGTCCTTGTGAGTTTTTTTTCTTCATTTTTAAAATCTTTCTGTTTGTATCTTCCTTCTTCTCTTATCTTCTGCCTGCCCCAGAGGCTTATTGCTGCTTTGGCAACATGCTAAACGTGTTTAGGAACGATAAGACACCTAATTAATAGTTTAATTAGTAGTACAAGGTCTTAATGGCTTATTAAAGGAAATACATTCAGAAAATTCTTTTCCTTTTCTTGCGCTGGTACAATATGATTTACGAGGAAATGATAAAACAGTTTTGAACGGCATTCGGACTTTTAGTCAAGAAAGTGGTGCTGGGTTCATGATTTCACGGAGGATTTTTTCACCGCTAATACTAATTTTTTTTTTTTTTCTGTTGTTTTAAAAACAATTTAAACAGATTAACAAAAGCGCTTGCGAAGGAGCAATGTTGCTGTGGGGTGGCAGGCAGGAGCGTGACGAGCCTGGATGCAGAATTAAGTAAAACTGCCTTCCCTACTTCTGCAGATAAACAAGTCCTGGGGAAGGTAAACTTGCTCTGGCTGAAATGTCAGGTCGTGCTCCGAGCTGGGGCAGCTCAGCCGCTCGCAGGCTGCGATCCTCCCCACTCCTTTTTCACTGATATTCGCTACAACTGATTATTTTTATACAAAGGCATCCTTGGCTTATAAACTCCAGCAGAGTAAGGACCTATAAACCCTCTGGATCCCTCTTGCTTTTCCCAGTCAGAAACTCAACGCTAAGCCCCGCTGCGCCGGCGGAGAGCTGAGGGAAATCAAACCGCGCTGCGCCGCTTCGCTGCAGCTCGGATTCCCCAGGCCGCCGTGTTTTTCCTCTGACCCACACAAAGATTTCTTTCTAAATTTATCACAGCGTTCATCAGCAAGTCCCACTTAGTGGCAGATGACGAGGCCGGGCAGGCAGGGCCTGTTCAAACCAGGGCAGGGGAGCCTGGAAAAACACGCGAGGGATGACGCAGGCGGCGAGGCGAGGGCAGGGGGTGGCGAGGGGGCAAGTGTAGCCTCAGCTCGGCTCCCACCGGCCTCTCTGCTCCCCGTTATCCTTCCCTGGATGCTGAGGGATCGGGG
>NW_020799136.1:1739016-1752625 GCF_003259725.1 Athene cunicularia | reverse complement strand
ACAGGGCTTTGGCACGGCACCCCCCCCTCCCCGGGATGGGCTGCCTCCCCAGGGTGATGAGCTTGATTGGGGAAAAAAAATATTAATTATTAATATTAATTATCACCGTCATCATTATTACCATTATCATAATTACCATTATTATTATATCACATCTATCTATATATTTAAGATATATAATATTATAATTTACTATATGTTATATATAATAGTAATAATAATAATTTAAATGACGATAAGCAGCAGCTCATTGGGTTACCCTTCAGCGAACGGGTTCACACGGGTAAAACCTTGCCCGGGCTCAGACCTTCCAACTGGGAGACTGGGAACGTCTGTCCCAGGCCAAATGGGAACGTCGGGCGGGATTTAAGGGGTGTCTCACCCATTTCGATTTTAACACAAGGCCACGGGGCTTGGAAGTTGCTGCTTTACTCTGCTTTTATATTTATATATTTAAGTTTCCTCTGCTTTTATATTTAGGGATAATTGCTCCATCTAGCACTGTAACTTCCGTGTGGTGGATTGTTATGTTCTCGCTCCTTTTTTTTTTTTTTTTTTTTTTTCCCCCCCTCCCTCAATATATGACGTCGTTTCTGTTTGTAGACTGTTTTAATAGCGAGGTGGCTGAGACAAAGTTTACTCAATAAACTTGCTTTTCCCCTTGAGCAGCTTTAGCTTAGATAAATGGGCTTTAATGTCCCGGTTTAGCGTGGGACTAGGACTGTTTACTATTCATCATTGTTAGTTAATTGCCATTTGGTTAAATATTTAGTTTGGATTAAGTTCTTTTATGCTCTTTTCTTAAAAAATAATAAATAAAGGTGTGCTTAGTAAGGTGATAAAAGGCTTTCTAGGCGGCTTTTTAAAGATGCTCCGCACTAGGGAAGCTCCATAAAGCTATTTTTTTTTATATTTTGCATTTCAATTTTCTCACTTGTAGATTGCTGTGTTGTTATTTGTAATTAGCCAAGCGAAAGCGGCAAGGATAGGAGACTGTTTTCTGTGTTACCAGTTTCATTCCTTATTCTGAAAAAAAAAAAAAACAAAAACAAAAAAACCCCAACCCACAGTTTGCATCGTTGTTTAAATCCACCAAATCGGGCTGGTGGCCTGCGCATGGACTGTGTTTGGGGTAAGAGGACAGTGCGAAAGGACAGATCTGGGAAAGCTGCTGCGGCCGGCCTTCATTTAACACTTACCCAGGAGCCCGCGCCAACGCTCCCGCTTCTCGCCCCCCCCGTCCGCCCCCGTGGAGGTTTTAACAAGCAGCAAGATGAGGAGCTGTGTTGCGGGGTCAAGCCCCAAAGCAGCTGAGAAGGTACCAGGATCCCCCTCCCTGCGGCGGCGAATGGCACCAGCGACCCCCCCCCCTCCCTGAGCATCTTCTCTGCGTGGGGGTCCCCGGGGCCACCCCCCGCCCAGCCCATGGGTGGGAGCACTCGGATTGTTTCATGAGGCGGTTGGTGCCGGCTGAGGGGATGGATTGGGGTGGGGGGTGGCCTGGGAGAGACAGAGACGAAAGCCCCCCCGGGAAGCGGCAGCACCCTGCAGGCGGCTGCTGCGGGAGGCTCGGTGCCCACTGGGACGGGTCTGTGTTTCGTGGGGCCTTTTTTTGGTGCGATGCTGCAAGCTCCCCCGTTCGGTAGCAGTGACCCAGGCGTTACATCAACAAGGGTCGAATTTTGGGACTTTAATATCTAGCAGGCTTAAGTTTCTTCCGCTCAGACACGTTCTCACAAGCTGTCCGTTGGACAAAACACTTCGTACCCACGTTAGCGGTTGCTAACAAAGGACCCTGCAGCTGTGCTCACGGTCCGTCCGAGCGTACTCGGGGTTCTTCCCTCTCTTAGTATCGCTCTGCCAGACTGGAATAGGGTTTTCTAAGCCGGCGCGGCCCTGGCCGGCCCTTCTGAGGTGTCACCTTGGCTTGTCCTCGCAGATGACCAGGGAAGACCAGGGGCACAAGGGTGTGTTGATGGAAGAGCAGCAAAGACCAGCAGTGCCTGCAATCGCGTCCCCCTTCTGAGCCAAGACACGGGGACCCAGCCTGAACTGGGACCTCTACGAGAAGTGATTCGTGCAACTCGTGCACCAACTCCTGCAAGGAGATGCTGGAGCAGTGTGGAGCCTCTCTTGCTGTTTTCTGCAGATCGTTTGCCTATTCTGAAGTCAGTGGTCATCCCGCACGTAGTTTAGTGATGGTAACACACCCCTGGGAGGGGACAGAAACCTGGGGGGGGGGAACAGAAGCTCTACTCATCCCTTGCTGTCAAAGGCAAAGACGTGGCTTCTCGTCTACGGTCCTGCTGTAGGTGTGTTACTAGCACTTTAGCCTTAACTGGTCTGTTCTAAAAACACATCAGAGAAGTTAAGAGGAACAGGAAATTAAGAGCGTTAAAGGTGCTTTGGAGGAAGGAAGTTACCATGGAGATGGAAAGCCAGGTGGGTTTTTCGCAGACTAGCAGAAGGCAGTAGGTCCTTCTCAAACAAACTTCTGTGGTCTTGATAACATGACTTCTGTCTCTCTTCTTTCTTTGTGATGGCCCCAAGTCAGACGGCATCTGCGTGTTGGCTTTAGCGGCTCCCATCACTGCTGCTCTCCCCACTCATCGAGTGACCATCTCCAGCACTGAAGCTCACGGATGCATCAACCCTGGGCCACTCCGAGGGGCCAGCGCCAGTTACCCAAGCGTGATGGGTTTCCTCACCTCATGGTCTCTCTGAAATGGATGTACAGAAGGAAGCTTTTGTCCCTTGTGCTCTAGGAATTACATGAGTCTTTCAGGAAAGAAATATCTGTCTTTAAACTATGATTTGGCCTTTCTGTTACAAAACTTTCTTACCTGGGTCCTCTTTCATGTGGTGGCCCTTCCACAGCTCACCAGCCAGCTGGCTGTCTTCATAAAGCACTGATAGAAGGAATAACGTGGACTTCGCACCCTTTAAACATGGTTTAATGGTGCAGTTGTCAGTACCGGCTATACCAGGCTGTGAAATGAGGCGCTGTGTTTCGGTAAAGTACAAAACTTCTCTCTGGTGTGTTTCATCCTGCACTTCCACAGTGCTCTGGGACCGTGGACCGTCACGCTGCCTGCTCAGTACAGTTTGTCACGTAACTGGAATGATGCAAATATAAAAATTAGTCCTGCCCTGCTGGGACCGAACAAATCCATCATTCCAGGAGCCCGCCTTGCGCCGTGCCTGGGAGGGAGCACCCAGGGAAGGAGCATTCAGGCACGGCAGGTAGCGATGATCCTGCCCACATCCTGCTCTCTGTGAACCTGAGTAACACCACGTCCATCACGAGAGGATGTTCAGTTAGGGTTCGTTGGCTTGGTTTTTTAACCTATCATTTTGAACGTACAAATTCTGAATTTAATCAGATTTTTAATTTTTTTTTTTTTTTTTTCCGCAGCCACTGCACAGCATGAGATCCTCCCTTTACTCCTCGCTGTTTTACCTCACTGATTTTGTATCGTCTCCAAACATTGCCAGCTGACTATGTACTCATTTTCCTGAACGTTTGCAAGCACGTTGAATGCTCAAGAAACTCCCAGCATCCCGGCCTGTGCGTTTATGTACATCTGAGCACCGAGTGTTTCAGTTTTCACCTGTACTCAAAGTCTGGTGCAGGCGGTGAATCGTCCTCCCGAAGCAGCTCTTGCCTTGAGCATCTTTTTAACCTCCCTGCTTGGAGGCAGGAATGGGTTTATATAACCCAGATTTCATCCCCGGAGGGGCGGGTTTGGTGTCGAGGCTGGGCAGAACCGAAGTCCAAAGTCTTGTAAAACCTTTTCTGATGGTTTCAGAAAATCTGAAGGCCTATTCGTCTTTCTTCTTTCTTTTTCTAATTTCTTAACAATTTTGTTGTTACGATCAACTCATGGAGCCACAGTACCTCCTGAAGAGTGGCAGCCATGAAATCCCGCAAGATTTCCTCAACGGCCGAGGCATCTGTTCTCTCCTTTCATGGTACCAGCCCTCGTCCCCCTCCATAGGAGAGAATTCCCATGGAGGCAGAGGGTCAGCATAGGCAACTTTCTTTCTCTTGAATACAACTAAACTAAACGCTGTTGTATGAAAAATACTTTACAAACACGGACAGCAAAGGACCCCATGCTGCGGTGTAACGCCCTCGGGGGGAGGCTGTTTCCAGCTGTTCCTTTATTCTCTCAAGTGCTCCGTGGCAGGATTAGCTGAGCCGCGTTAGTGGGGATGCTCCTCTCTCCTGGAGCTGTGGTAGGAGCCTGGGTGTTGGTGTCCCATCCGCCCTGACACCATCCTCCTGTTGCCAAGGAGCTGACAGCCAGGACTGTGCCGGAACCGCTCAGACATTCCTGCTCTTCCTCTGCCTTCTCCCCATCGGCCTCCACCAGAATTGCATTGGAAATGGTGATGCTGCAACTGTTTTGGGGTTTTTTTTTGCAGTTTCAGGCAACCGGGTTGTGCGCAGGGACCATCCCAGCGGTGGGACTGTAGGTTCAGTTGTGACAAGCAAGGTGTTACTACCAGGGGGTGAGAGGCACCACTGCAAGATAACTCGTGTTGCCATGGTTACAGGTGGAAAATAGGGCCACGGGTTAACTGGGGCCAGCGTGGCGTGGAGCACAACACCCCACGTCACTTTGCTCACACTTGAGCCAGTGGAAGCCGGAGCAGCAGCCACCATACAGCTCCGAGATTGTAGTTAAGCTGCCCCAAAACTCCCCAAATTTTCCAACCATCGTGTGTGACAGGGACAGGGCTGGGCTCGGCGTGAAGCAGCCTCCTGCAAGACTCTGGCAGAGGAGCCTGTCTCAGCCCTGTGACCTGTTACTTATTGGTGTGCCCCAGATTTTAAGGCCTTATGTAAGCTCTGATTTTTCTGAGCTTTCAGGCTCTGAATATTTACGAGGGATTCTCAGAGTCAGACACACACCTCACCTCTCGGCTGTGGGCGCATCCTGAAGGCTTCAGCTGGACCGTGCAGGCTCTGCTGGCCCAGGCAGCAAGGCGACGCTTCCAGCAGTTCTGAGTGTCCCCAGAACACGATTGTCTTCAGGACTTAGTGAAAACCTTCCAGGCAGACAAAGGGACAAATGAAGCCTGGAGTGAAAAACAAAGACAAAAAAAAAAAAAAAAGAAAATAAAAAGTTGTTGCTCACAGGTAGTTTTGGAAGCTCCCTGGAATCCCTCGGGGCTGCTGACAGGAACCCGCAGCGCTGGACGGCGGCACCAAAAGCCGAGGGGGACAGTTTCTGCCATTACTGTCTCCCGAAGAGAGATGCTGCACGTGCACAGGTATCGACGGAGAGGAGGTAAAGGGCCTGCTGGAAGGAGCACTCGGGGTTTGAAGAGCTGCAGCCCTCATCCTGACACTCCGGCCCTAAGGAAAGAACAGCGACAGCGTGAGAACGGGTCTGAAGAGCAGAGACTTGTGTCCGGTGCTGTCAATCAGCAAATAAATTGTGCTCGGCTCTTAATTTCCCACTAAGGTGGCTGATCTTTAGTGTGCTGTTCAAAATATTTAAAGATGTCTTAAAAGCTTGTGCCTTCATCACAACGTGTTCTTACTGTCTTGTTTTTTAGGGGGAGGAATAGTATCAAAGGCTGGTTTAGAGGCTTAAAACCAGTCCTTGCCTTTCCTGAGGTGCTGGCCCTTGGGGCAGGCCGAGAGCTAATCCTCAGCTCTCCTTTCCCCTTTAAAGGAGTAAAACGATACAGTCATGTACAGGCTGAGAAGGAGCTGGTTTGTGTGCTGTTTGTTTTTTTTTTTTAAACAAAAAAAAAAAGGAAAATAGTTGGCAGGAACATGAGCAAAGCTGAAAGTATTTTCATCTGTTTTGTTTTGTAATGTCGAATGTTTTGTTTTCTACTTTACGAATTATACAAAGGAATCACTCAAAACAAAGGTCTCCCATTCGGGAAAGAGAAAAAAAAAAATGTACAGTGGGACTAATGTGACTAATGATAATTGGCCAAGTAAGAAAAAACCCCAAATATCTTGAAAAATGACAATATCTATTTTTTCTTGGGGAAATAAAAAACAAAACAGAAAAGTTCACCCTCTAATTGAGATTTGTTTGCAAAATAATTCCAGGCTGGGAAGAATAATCAACTTGTGCATAAAAATATTTTTTGAGATTAATTCTTGTTTTGTTAATGGCAGCTTGGATTTTAGGACTTCCTAGTGGGTTTTCAAATGATTATTGCTGTGTAAGTACAAAATACCTGTCCTAACTTTTAAACTGTTGTGTGCCCTTGTTTTGTGAAAGGCTGCACAACAGAACTGACCAAAAAGATACAATTTAAAAAAAAAATGTATATATATCTTGGCAGTTTGAGGAGAAAACAGATGGGAAAGGAGTTTCTTCTTGCTCCTGTTTTTTTTTTTCTTTTTTACAAGCCTTTTAAAAAGATAATAGCTTGTAATTACTTATTTTTAGAAGCATCTAGAAGGCTCAGCTGAGACCCAGAGGCCAGCGTGGCTCAGTGCTGTGCAAGCAAAGGCCGTTTATCCCGGGCCAAAATAATTTATAGTCCCAGTTTCAAGGCTGAGACAAGAGGCAGAGCTAAACCTCCACCAGTACCTGCCAGCCCCAAACCCGGCAGGACCAGCAAAGCTCCACGGTTCGTGACGGCGTCGCTTTATTCAGCTGAGCTGATGCAACCGCTCCGAATATGATAATTTTCCGTAATAAAAATAAAGAGAATTTCAGGAATTTTTTCAGATAAGAACAAATAATTGGTGGCGTCGAGTTTTAAATACTCTGGGAGTGTCTTGGCAGCCGAAGCTGAGCGAGGAGCTGCAGGCGGGCGTGGAGCTCGCTCTGGGTGTCTGGCAGCTCCCGGGCACTCGTGGGTGCTGCGGGTGGGAGTGGGGACTGGAGCGATTCCTCTGAATCGCGGCAGATTTCCCAATCTCTCGCTGTGCTGACAAAAGCCGCCACTCCAGGCAGGGGCTGGCAGGCACAGGCGTTCAGCGAGCTGTGCCCTCGTGTCCAGAGGTGTGTCCGTGTCATGGCTCGGAGCGGGGGGGATGGATCCAGGCAGCAGCTAAGCACCCCCCGGCTGCTCCCCCCTGCTTCCAGACGAGAACTGGAAAAAAGTAAAACTCACGGGTTGTGATAAGGACAGTTTAATAAAGAATATAAAATATAATGATAACAGTAAGAAATGATGTGAATAATTGTAATGAAAAGGGATATAATTAAAAAAAAGAGAACTAAAACCCCAGAAAAGAGAAGTGATGCACAATGCAGTCGCTCATCACCTGCTGACCGATGCCTGAGCAGTGATCAGCCCCTCCTGGCCACCCCCCAACCCCCAGTTTCTATACTGGGCATGATGTCCCATGGCATGGAACAGCCCTTTGGCTAGTTGGGGTCAGGTCTCCTGGCCACGCTCCCTCCCAGCTTGCTGGGCACCTGCTCGCTGGCAGAGCTCGGGGAACTGAAAAATCCTTAACTTAGGAGAAGCGCTACTTAGCAACAAGTAAAACATCAGTGTGTTATCAATGTTCTTCTCACACTGCATCCGAAGCACTGTACCAGCTACTGGGAAGAAAATTAACTCTATCCCAGCCGAAACCAGGACGACGGCCAAGGCTCTGCACACACCAGCAGCATCTCCCTGCTGCAGGTGCATCCCCGGCAGTGGGTAGAGGGAGGGGGGTCTGATCCCAGACACAGTCTGCTGGGGGCACAGGAATGCGAAGAAAGCTGTTTAAAAATATCCAAACAAAATTTTTATTCATTTCCCAAACAGAAAATACTCCTTTGTCGTAATAAAGTTGGTGAAATTTAATGGGAGATTTTCCTGTACCCCGGAGTGTAACTGTGGGGAGTTGAGGTGACAGCAGGACTGACAACCGGGACTGTGGGACAGCCAAAACCCTGCTCCAAGCTGAGCTGGGATACAGGAGACTTGGAGCTGCAAGGCTGTCATCTGTGGAGATCAAAGCAGGGATGCGCGGGAGAATTTCTGTCAGCCCAGGTGAGCGCCCACCAGCCCAGAGGTACCAGCTGTTCTGCAGTGCATCTTTTTCATTTAATTAAAACTACAAACAGCAAACCCCGAATCCTGGATCCGCGTTTCAGCACAGAGGGCAAATGAATCTCACAACCACAGTGACATCTTTTCTGATGAGCTGTGAGTAGAAATACTATTTCTTGCTGAAGTGACAGTCCTGCTCGAAGCTAACAAGGTATTTTCCGGAGTTTTCTGGACTCTCCTCCGCGAGCCGGCACCGCGTCACCCAGCGCGTCCAAAACCTCCCCGCCACACAGTGCTACCTGCCAGGCCCACAGCCCTGGACACGATGCTGCCAGCGGTTCAGATCCTGCCCTCTGTGATGGTTGTGCCCTAATGTTCCTCAGGACTTGGGTTTTTTTGCTAAAACATCTCCACAGGCTCAGTCAGACACGTTAAATGAAATTCTCGCTGTTCCCCCTGTACTTACAGGAGAGTTGTTCCTCAGTTGCGTAAATCTCAGCCACCGAAGGAGTGTTTGATGATTTTTTCCTTTGTTTTAGCCATCAGAAGGCTGTTGGCTGGTTTTGGTCTCAGACCAAGATCCATCTCAAGCAGAGGGAGCCTCGTGCTTACCCCCTGATTACGGCTGCAGAAACAAAAAGGAAAAAAAAAAACCCATAGCGTTAACTCCTGGTTTCTGAGAAATCAAAACTAAGTTATTACGGCTGAAGGGATATATTTTGCAGCTAATTATTTAAGTTGGTAATTAATATAGATCCTTTAAGGATGGGAAAATAGTGTTTTCCCGTAGTTTCCCAGGTTTTATGGGAGAAATAAACTACCGTAGTTTGGAAAGCAGAGGCTTATTTCATAGTAACCATTCCGTAATCCTGCTTAGGAGATAGCAAGTCATCTCTCCGTGTGAATGCTGTCCAGGAGGAAATAAAAGCAAAAAGGGATTTATGGTCGTTCCTACGCAGCACTCCGGGCACAGCACCGAGCTCCCCCGGGGCTGCCGGCCAGCGCGGGAGCCAGCGGGAGGGTGCTGACGTTTCAATCTTTAACCAGCAAAACAGATGCGACCCGAAACCCCGTTTTGCAGCGGTTCAGTCTGGTTTTGCTACCCGGGGAGAGCAGATTTGCAGGGCCGGGTGAGGACGGGCAGCTGAAGGCCGGCGAGGCGGGAGCTGCCGTCACCCGGCGGAGGACGACGTGTTCCCGGGGTGACGCAATAAGGGGCGGCGTGTGCCCCCCAGCCCCGCGGTGGGCACCGATCCCCCTCTCCATTGGCAGCCTCTGCGTCCCCACGGGAAACAGGAAACCTTGAAAAAGCAGAAGTGTGGCTGTAATTGGGATTAATCTATTTTTAGCAAGCTGTCTGGTGCCCTGTCCATGCTCCAGCTGAGATGTTTTAATTCTATCTGGCTCGACTCTTTCTGCACCCAGGATTGCTCTAAAAATTTTCTTTACTTGCACTCAGGATTGCTCTAAAATTTTTTTAGTTGCACCCAGGATTGCTCTAAAAATTGTCTTTTAAACCTTGAATTTGGCGGGGTTTTGCTTTTGTTTTGGTGTGGTGGTTTCGACAAAAAGACATTCCCCCCCTCCCCTCCCTGTACAACAGCTGGAAAATCCAGCACTGAAGTCATAGAGGTTGCTGTATTAAAAAAAAAAAAAAAAGTTGTACAACTTTTACTATCATTATTATTAATTTTACTATGCAGTTTGGAAACCTAGTCATACATCAGGAATGTGTTGTACCCCGGGCTGCACAAACAGCATGGAAGGAAAATTGCCTCTTCCAGGGTATATTGAGTAAAACCGTGTAGTGATACCAATTTTTTGCTAAACAACGTCAGGACGAGATGTGAAAGACCCCTGTGAACAGCCAGCGGAGCGCCTCATCCTTTACTGATCCCGAATTTAAATATCCGCTGTTCATACGCTTCACTTTTTATGATATATTTATAAAGGCAACTTCAAGTAAGATTAGCAGTTAGTTAGGAAAACACCCTGAAACACAGTTGGATCAAGATCAATAGATTCCTCCGTCTCACTGCCCGCACCCCCCCCGGAATGTTTGGCTTTTGCAAATATTCGTGGCCCGTGTGAGCGTGGCCGGAGGGCCGCGGGGTGAAGGAGCGACCCCCCCTGCTCCCCCAAGGGCCGTTGTCCCCCCCGCTCTGTCCCTCGGTACCTTCAAGCAGCAGAAGGGCCCCAGGTCTTGTTGAATTTTCCCTTGGAACAGCCGAGCTCCCCGGGGGGGTGGGAAGCGGGAGGAGGGTGGTCCGCTGCCCGCTGGATGCTCTCCTTGGGGAAAACCTCACCAAAGCGCCATTCTCCCCCCGAAAAAAATCCAGCAGTCAGCCCAGGGGCATGTTCTGCTTTACACGTAGGGGCAGGGTCTATTTTTCTCTACACCCCACCTGTCCCCCCCCCGCCTCCCGCTGGGTATTTTAGTGACTCACGAAGCTCCAAAGCGCCGAACATGGCGAAGGGCTATTTCTGTGCTTCCACTGCCACCCCTGCTGCCTCCGACTGCGCTGCCAGGGCACCTCAGCCCTGCTCAGCACCCCCGCCACCTCTATTCTTAGCAGCTAATAGCTGAAATAATTACTTTTGTCTCAGCACTGCTGGCTCCTTAGATTTAGAACTGAGCAAACCTTGAAGCTCGAGGAGCCTGCCTGCTGTGGGCAGAGCGGCCGGGGAGATGGGGGGGGCCCACCACACCGACCCCCGGGCAGCGTTTCCACCGTCGCGCTGATCAGGAACGCCGTGAGACAGCAAACGGAGAGCAGAGCTGTGGGTGGAGGATGCCAAACGCCCTGGACTGAGCTCCAGCACCGGGCACACGCTCTGCTTTGGAGTAGCTTGTGCATTAAAGGTGGTGCCACCTCTCCGAGAAGGATCTGGGCTCGTCCAGCTGGGATTTTCGTAGACTTCACAGGGTAAATTCCAGGACTCGAGGTTTTCAAAGGGAGGGTTAGGTTCTCACCTGCAGGCTCCCATTCCAGTGCCCGCTCTACTGTGTGGGTTAGGTTTGAACAAAGAACGCGAGTGTTTTATGCAAATGTCACTCCCCAATGCCAACACATCCCCGCCGGTGCTTGGGAATGGACCCACACCTCTGGCTTTGCCTTTTGATCTCAACACAGCCAGGCCATCCCAGTCCCTTGAGCCACCCCCCCCCCAAAGAGGTCCACAAACCACCCGCCACCCGGTCTTTATGCAGAGCCAGCTGCGCACATCCGAGCAGGAGCACGGAATCCACTTTACAACTGTTCCAGAAGGGTTTTTACTGTTATTCACACGCCTGCCTGCTCCTCCTCCTGCTGGTTGGGACCCTGTGAGAGTAACGGCGTCTGTACGCACTGGGCTGGCAAGGACGAGGATGTGCTGGCCACTTCTCTGCCATTCACTAATGAAGCTTTTCGGGAAAATAATAAACCTTTCCAGAAAAAAAAAACAACAAAACCAAACAAAAAAAACCCAATGAAAACAACAACCGAACAAAACAACCCCAAACCTAAATGTTTGTTGTGACTGTAGCTTTTCTACTGTTGTCACAGCAGCACACCTGATGTGGGTGATGATGTAGAACATCCCTTCCTGGACTTCAGGAGCTGCCTCAGCAAACATTCCCATTTCGGAGCGGCAAGTCTCCGGTTTCCTGGAAATCTGCATGTCCTGGTGACTGTGGGGATACCACTGCAAGGCCGTGACTTGTCCGTGCACATGTGAATACAGAAGGAAGACTTCAAAGTCTTATTTCTGCTTTTCTTTGTAAAAAGAAAAAAAAAAGTCCCTCCTCAAAATATCAATTACTTCCTCTAAAAGCCACACTGGTCCAGCAGCTTCTGTTTCAGACGCTGGTTACGTCTCACTAATTGACCTTCTGTGCAATAAGGGCTGTAATTAAGCAAGAGGCACAACTTGAGTAAAACCTGGGAGCAAGAAACTCCTGGATTTCCCTATCGTCTTTGACCCTGATTCCATATACAATGTGGATCAGAGTATTTATCTAATTCAGCCTCCCCATATGCAAAATTATATTAATTTTAAATAAGCAAACATTTAAAATTGCCAGTTTCCCTAAGTAACAACTCACATCACTTCTTTATTTGTGGCCACTGTAGACAACCGCTTTAATATAGCAAAGAGTTAAATATATTTAATTTTTTTTAGGTTGATTTTCGATTACAGCATTCAGATAAAAAGAAAATTTTAAAAATGACCCCCCCCCTCCGAATGGTGAGGGTTAGGGGAAGCAGCCCTGGCAGATGGGCTGTCGCGTTACTGCTTCTGCTGGTGGTATTCCTTGAATGGAGCTGGCTGGCAGTTCTGTGCTGAAATAAGATTTTTGTTGGAAAATGACATTTTGCTGAGGTTGCGAGCGCTCTGTGAGGAAGAGGCAGTGCTGACAAACTTCACGTCCGACAAAAGAGCTGTCCCACATCAGCGTTTGAAGAATTCCCCCTTTCGCACCTTAAAGCGACTTTCAGGACTTTTGGCTGGTAAACTGCAGAACGCTCTGCTGAGCGTTCCCGTTGTTAACTTGCACGTTCCCCCGGCCACCCCTGCCCGAGTCTCTGCTCCTTCCGTGTGTTTCCAACCGCTCCCCGGGTGATGTGCCCAGGCGTCATTTACATGGATCCTGAGGTCGAGGGGTTACAGATTTACAGCTGCACAGACTTGCTAGGTCTTGGGCAGGAATTTGTTTGGCATAGTTGAGGCCTCTGGATTATTTGATCTCAGCCTTTTAGTTAAACAGGAACATGCCCTGATTTTAACAATCGCAGCTTCCTGCAGTAGGAGGAAGGTGTGGCCGATGGCATTTAAACCAAAACCTGAGCCAAGGCCTCGCCGGCAGGAAGCTGAATGTGCTGGTAGTGCCACGAGGGTTTCCTTCGTCATTAAAAGGACCGAGGACCTTCCTCGGTGGATGGCCAAGGTTCTTTTATCACCCACAGCACCAACGACGACGTGCGTGAGGGTTAGGTTTTTGTAAGGTCGGATTTTCTATGTTATTGCTCTTAAGGTCATTGTAGCATAACAGCAGAAAACAGCACAGGAGATGCCAGAGACCTGAGGATGCACCTTTCCGTACAGCTTGGCACAGAAGCGGTGGGAAGCCCACACTTCCTCTGCTCACTGATTAATTGCTCCCCGATCCTTCCAAGACGCTGAGGGAAATTATTAACTGACAGCAGAGCAGACCTGGCAGTGACAGAGGGGGGTTCGATCCCTCCCACCCTCCTGAAAAATTCATTTTTTTCCCCAACATCCAACCTGAACTGTTCCAGTTGGAAGCTGTAAATATTTTGCTACATTGTCTAGCACTACCAAAACTTTTTTTTTTTTTTTTTTTTTTAAAATCAATCAACACCGTAAGCACCCATGGCACGGTTGTAGACAGGCACTGGGTCACCCCTCACCTTGGAATGGCTACGTACACTACCCCTGGTGAGACTGATCTCCCCTGACTCTGACCACAGCTGTATTCTTTCATTCACCAAGCTTGCTTTCTAGCCTGGGACTTTCCTTCTCAGTTTCCACAGTCAGTTTTTACAAAACCAAACTTCTGTCCCCTACTTTTAGACAGAGTTTGGAGGAAACAAAAAAAAAAAAAAAAAAAAAAAAAAAAAAAAAAAAAAAA
>NW_020799136.1:1711336-1738966 GCF_003259725.1 Athene cunicularia | reverse complement strand
TTTTTTTTTTTTTTTTTTTTTTTTTTTTTTTTTTTGTGCTGGTGTCTGACTGTTCAATTTGCAAGGGTCATCCCTTCCCACCCCACCCTGAGACACGGTGCTGCTCTGCCAGGTCCCCAGCTCAGAGGATCTTTTCCTTTTTTTTTTTTTTTTTTTTTTCTGTAGAATCGTATCTGAGAAACCGGGAGCTTGCAATTCTTCTCATTTGTGTCTGTGCGTAACAGGTGTCATTTTCAGTGTAGTACAGACAAATCCCAAAATAGCTCAGGCTCTTCAGACGCTGCGAAGAGAAAAAATAGTGGTTACTTCAGCTTTGGTTGTAGTGAAAAACCCAAAGCTTGCAGCCAGCTCTGAAGTCCGGAATTAAAATGGCAGATGTAGCTGTGTAGTAGTGAATCTCTTGATTCTGTGTTTTTCAAACGGACTGCTGGCTCTTTCCCTTGCTCTTTTGTATACGCAGGCTGACGCATGAACTCCCTCATGCAGCGCTGGCTCTCCATTAGCTTCTCTTTGATTCCCAGATGCTGTATCTACCGCTGATCCTCTTCCACATTTCCCGGTTTTGAGGCTACAAGACAGGAGAGCACTGCTTCCCCTGCCTGGTGCTGAAGTCGACTGAAGGCACCGGAGTTAATTCAGGGGACGGTTCGGGGGGGGGCGGGGGGGCAGAGGCAAGGAGAGAGTGTTCATCTGCAAAATTTTTCTTGCCTGGTGAAGCCCGGTGTGCTGAAATACAGAGCTGCTCGTGGACTTTCTGTGACGGAGATTATTGGATTCTGGGGACTCCAGGAACGCAGCTATTAGTTCCCCAGCCTACGCTGAGCATTTTGAATCTGTGTGTGTGATACCACTTACTTACACTGTTCAGAATAAGGAGAGCCTACAGCTTTCCAGCACTTTCAGGACCTTATCTTACACCAGGCATCTGCTCAGTGGCTGAACCACACTCAGATCAATGTCTCGTGGCCAGCACAGCAGGATCTAGTGGGTCCAGCAGTAGCCTCATGCTTTTATGCCCAGAAGACCTGTGTCAGTTCACAGGAGCAGTTCCTTTTTAAGTTGTTTTGTGCTTCCGGGTAACTGCCTGCTGAGTATTTGCAAGATGCAGGCCTGAAATATTTTATTTTAGGAAGTCACGTAATGGTTCCTGTCACCGAAACAGTTAATCAAAAAGCACTAACTCTCTACTGGAACGTGTGTGTGTGCATGTGTGTGTGTGTGTGTTTTTGTTTTTTTGAGCCAAGAAGATTTGCTTTGGTTTTTTTTAAAGCAGAAACCACCACAAAGTTGGCTGTGGTTTCAGCTGCGCTTGTTCGAGATTTGTATTGCTGACTACCAATCCTAAAAGAGTTAACCTAGTAAGTATGACTCAGAAGCAGAGAAGGAGATGCGAGGCTGAGAGCCGTGGAGGAAGCACAGAAACAGAGGTGAGGAACATAATAATTACCAAAAAAAGGTGCAGAGTCCAGGAGCGACGTTCCCCTCGGTTTGCCTGGCCCTGGCACGGCTGGCACGGGCTCCCTGGAAAGCTGCAGTTCCGCTCTTATAACACAGGGAGCAGGCTGGAGAATTTAGAGCTGCGTCACAGAGCTCAGCGAGAGAGTGAGAGAGCAAGCTCCGTCGATAGGTCTACCAGCAACAGCCCTGCTGCAGCAAGAGGGGAGAGAGGCAGCAAGAGAGGCAGAGAGGGCTCCAGAAAGAGAAGTAACACCAACACCAGGGACTGGGCTCCTGCCACCATCCAGTGTCATTTAAAGACCGGATTTGGGCTCGGTTGGCGTAGGAGGCTTCGCCCATTGACGATGCTGGAGACCCGGCGCGCTTAATCCCGCGGGGAGGGAGAGTGGGCAGACACCGAAAGGGTTAACGGAAAGGAAATTTCTGGAACCTTCTATTCTGCGGCGCTACACGGCGAGCGGAGGGCTGAGGACTGCGCAGATGGTGCACGGGCAGAGCTCTTCGGTCCGGTTCGTCTTTCCCACGTACGTACCCTTTGATCAGGATGGGGCTTGAGCTGCATCTACGTATTTTAATTATTTGCAGGGCGTCCCTTTCCCCCAGCGTCCCTAAGTTCAGATCCCAAAGTGCCTTTATTATTATTTTGGCTGGGTATGCTTGCTCTGTTCTGCGTCAGAGCTGTTTTCTCAATGGAACGATGGCACAGGTTGTACTAATGTCACTCTTGCCGGCATTGCTGTACTGCAGAGGAGGGTAGTAGTCGTGGGGGAGAGATGACAACTTTGCAAAGACTGCTGTTTTCATGTTTTGTTTGGGCTTTTTCTTCCCCCCCCTGTCTCTCGAAAGGCTGGCATGTTGGCGAGGGTTTGGTGGAGGGGTTAACAGGCGCTCTGCGTTTCAGAGCTTGGAGGTTTGTCACTGCGTAGTTCGGAAAGTGGTAAACGGTGACGCAGTGATCATTGCAGGGCATGTCGGCCAGTTTTTAAAAGCACTGGGGACAGGTAGAGGGTGCCTTCCAGACGCTTCCACACCAGCTGAAAGGGGTTAAGGATGAGTCGAGACGGGAAGCTAGCATTTAGGGATTAAATGTCATCATTTTGGCGTTGGAAAGTTGTTTACCTTGCTCTCTCCGTGTCTCCATGTTGGCAGCCTTCCAGCTCACATGTGATAGTCTTCCCTGTACTGCTGCATCATTAACTAAGTGGCAGAGCTGGCTCCCCATTGGCCGGGGAGGGCTCTCAGCCCAAAGGTGCCGTCCGATTGGCGGAGGAGGTGATGGCAGGTGAAAAGCCCTCCCGGATTGGTCGAGGACTGGGTGTCAAATCTCAACGTTGATTTCACTTGCTTCAAAGTGCCGGCAGCTCCCTGCCCGCTCCCTGCCTGCTCCCTGCCCGCTCCCTGCCCCTCGGGTGCCCCTCGGGCAGGAGCTGCAGGCAGGGAAGAAGCGGTTAACTCCTCGGGGCGCCGGGCCCCGCACCCGTGGGTGCCCCGTGCGGGTGCCAGGGAGCTTTCGTTTCGCCGTGCAGTTGCGAGGATGACGTGTCAGAGCTGCAAACCACGGGAAAGGGGAAAGCACTGGGGTTTGGGGCTTTTCTCCTCGCTTGCTTGCTTCTTCCTTATAAGGTGGTTAAGGGTTAGCAGGGCTGTAAACTGCTCGGGGCAGGGATTGCACCTGGAAGTTATGTCGTGGGAATAATTAAAGAAGTGAAAAAGACTCTTGCTCAAACTCAGCTTTTGTTTGCATAAGCGTGAGTTTGGCACCGGCTCGGTAACGTCAGGGAGAGCTGAAGACAGCCCTAAGCGACGGGTCTGTAAAGGTTTGCAAAAGAAATCAGAGCGTTAGAAAGCAGGGACCGAAGGGTTGGGAAGGACTGGGTAAGGACGAATGGGAGACGGAGGGCAGAGAGCAGCTCCAGAGAGAGGATGAGGAAATGAAGGGGAGAACATTTTTCTCTCTTAACCATTTACTATACTATTTTTTCACCTCTCTTCTTAAAGCGACCAGCAATGAAGATGGCAACTCTGCCTGGAAGTACTGAGGACACAACCAGCTTTGAGCTTGGTCCTTCTGGCCGAGGAAGTCTCCTGATTATGCAGTGGAGTGGTAACTTTGCTTTCTCATACGGCAGGGAACATTATTCCATAGCCTTTCATCATATCGAGGCTTAAACAAGTTTAAGGATATGGTAGCATAAGCATTTAATCTCTTATTACTCACTCATTGACATCTCAAGCGTCAGGGCCGGTTGTTTAGCAACAACCGCTGGGTTCAGAACCAGCTCAACACAGTGCGTCCGCCCTCTCCATTACTTCAGCAGTAGCCTGTCCTCGGAACGGCAGCCTGGGAGAGAGGGAGAGAGAGAAGGGCTGTACTTACACACAGACACCCGCCCCGACCGAGTTGTGGTGGTCCAGCTCCAAAGGCCGCGGCGCTGCGGTCTCCTCCCCGACGCCATTCCTTTGCGCAGTACCGTGGAGGGGAGGACGCCATCTCCAGCGGCACTGCGGTGGCAGGAACAGGGAGGGAAGAAGAAAACAGATAGTAGGTGCCACTCCCCACTTCTTTGCCTCTTTCCCATCTCCATCTTTCTTGCCTCCCCTCGTTTTCTGCCAGATTCCATAGGGAATTTCAGAGTCTGACTGCAGTCATCACAACCCCTCCTGACTCACTGAGCCTTCGCTGGCTGTGGCTGGCTCCCTTGGAGCATCCTTGCCTCCTGCAGCGCCAGTTCCGCAGAGCAGGGGAACAACAGGAATAGCAGCAGCGACGGTGGTCCCTGCAGCAAGACGGACAGGCATAAACACACACACACACACACACACACACACACACACAGGAACAGTACAAGCAGCCGCGGGGGTTATTCTGTACAGCCAGGAGCTGGACTAAGGAACGACGCTCGGCTGCATGGAAGACGGGTGGGTTGGGTCTGTCTTACCGAGCGCTGCCCGAACGGAAAACCCTTTGCGCAGTTCCCCATCGCAGCTGTGGGGCAGGGGACCTCATTAATTTGCAAAGCTTGGGCTTCTTAATGGCATTTCTCCGTCCGGCAACTGGCAACCGGTATACTTGCATGGGCATACGTGTACTTTGTGAGTCTCTGTGTTCAGCGTAGGGACGCGTTTGTTTTTATTCCTTTCGCTCCGATCTTCTCGCCACAGTGATAGTTAAATTGCGACTAAACGCAGGGAGGGTGAGGAGACAGAGATAAAAGAGGAGTTATTTCAATGTTAAACTTCGGCTGTAAATCTCATTACTCAGGAATTGAGGTTACTGTCAGCAGGTAAATCTGTGGGACTGGCAAGAAACAAGGCTAAGAAGGGCACACGGCAGGTTTCTGTAGGACGGCGGCGGTGCTGCGCGCAGGGCTGTATTGTTACCGTGTGGTAGCTGTACGTGGCTAACTGTTCCATACTGGTTTTCTGCGTGTTGCTGCAAAAGGACTTGGGAAAAGCTGTGATTTCTCCCTCCCTCTAACACTTGTGTGTGTGACACTGTGCAAGCTGATTCATTTTTCTGTAGTTTGGTTTCCTCCCTTTGTAAAGCGGGGTTTGTCGTGTGTCTCAGCCTTAGCGCGGCATTGTGACGCAGCGTTCGTTAATGCCTTGGGTCTGTCGGCAAAATACGTGCGGTTTTCTGCGGGAGTTTTGCCTGGTCGAAAACCGCAGAATTCGGTAAAGGAAGTTAAGGATTGCGAATGCTCACAACATAAATTTAAAAGCATTACCATCTTGTTCTTCTCCGATACGGCAGGAAGGCTCCCGGGCTGACGAGGCAGCCATGATCTCTTTCTGCACTTGTTTTGCCGATGGTCATGTTACAGCTGTGACGCAGTCCGATTTTGCTGTTGGTTCCTGTCTGTGCTTTACGGAGTTGAGCTGATGAGGGCACAAGCTCGAATACGGTTAGAGAGATTAATTTAATATTGATGTTAAAAGTTCGCAACCGTACCTGAAGTGGCAGGGATATCGGCATCCACCTATCTCACCGCCCACAAACGGTGAGGGAATTGGAATGAACACGACAGCACCCCTAGCCATTTTGTTGCTCACAGAGTAGACTCTAAGCCTGCAGCGCTGCTGCTGCTGCTGCTGCTGTTAATTTCCATGTTACACAAATACAGCGTTGGGCTCTGTGTCAGGAGCTTTACTGATGCTGTGAGAAGCTTCAAGTCTATGAGCAAATGTTTTTCTTTTCTTATTTGGGAAAATTCATTAAAATGTCCTTATGCCAAGCATGCTACCCTCACTTCTCTTGCAAATCGCTTCCAGACCCTGTCCAAAAAAAATCACTGCTGCCATGTATTTTTTCTGAAACTTGTTCGCGGTGTTTTCTTACAGTTTAATATGGGTGTGGCTGGAGGAGGGTAAGATTTAAGGCAGTTAAGTATTTGTATCGCTGATGCTAATGAACAGAGATGTGGGCAAGAGATACGAGTTGCCCATATCCTTTGTAGAGCTGTATACAGATGGAGATAGTGCCGAGCCTAGGTTGTGAGGAACGAGAAGGGAGTACTCTCTTCTGTTCTCACCCACCCAAAAGTTTTGGTGCAAAGGCAGCCGTAGAAAAGGCCAAGGTGGGAAGCTCACAAAATGGTTTCAACAGCATTTAGAGATGCCAGTGCCGTTTATACTGGCACGGCTCCGAGAGAGGTACCGTGAGCTGCCTGCTGCAAGGTCATTTCCCTGACTCATTGTCAGCGACCAGTTGGTTCAGGAACTCCCGATTCCACATTTCTGGCAACTGTGGCAGCGCTCGAGTCCTGAACCTGGAGGTGAGGCTTGAAAATTAATTCTATTGCAGTAGTGGGCTACTGAGTCCAAAACTGTAGATCCAAAAAATCCTGCATTTCTGGAGCATTTTAAAATCCCTGTCTAGAATTTGTTTCTTGAGCTAGCCACAAAAACTTTGCACTAGTTCCCTCATCTCCTTTTCCCTCAAGACTTCCTCTGGGCTGCTGGGAATCAGGAGTGGCATGTATTTAAGGACTAGGCATCAACTTACGGTGTGTTCCAGAAAAAAAAAGAAAAAAGTGACCGCATATATTTGCATTTCTGTTCCTGTGGTTGTTATCGGGTGGACTCTGCAGGCTGCTCTAGGCTCACCAGTGTCTGACACGCTAGTGTTGTCTCTCACGTGCTTTCAGTCTCAGGTACCTGAGCTCAACGGCTGTCTTGTCCCCTCCCAGGTTTCCACATTTTTTCCCCAGTGTCCCTATTTGTCCACGTTACTAGTAATTTCAGTTGACTGAGGGCAACGTCAACCATGGATATGTTAGGGCTGGCTCTAGTCTTCTCAGCTTCACAGGCAGCAGTGGAGTGGTTAATGCCTCAAGGATCTTGAGCGAAATAATTCAGTTTGTCCCCATCTTTGCGATAGCAAAGTTCAGTTGGGGGGGCACGTTATCCGGCTCCTTTTGAAGAGAGAAGAACAGGGGGGCCAGTGCAGGCCAAGCATGGACACGAGTGGTCCGTTCCTGCTCACAGGCTGGCTAGCCCACCTCCCCAAGCCTCCAGCCCCGGGCAGCCTCCTGTCCTCACCGTGCTTAAAGTCAGCCTTAGCCTTCAGTATCACTATTCTCTAGTTTTTGAAGGGAAAGAACCTGGCTGCTAATCCTGATGCCAGTGACGACTCTTCGCCTACAGGGAGGCATATGTGATAGCTTGTCTGCTAAAAACTGAGCCAACACAGTGTGATTCAGACCTTAAGCTTTCCAAGGAAGAGAGCTATTTCTGAGTTAAGCACATCTCTTCAGCTCCCCACACAAACACTATCCAGCGCAAATGGTGCATAGTAGGTGTCCAACAGCAGCCACTGGTTTTGTATTTGGATATACAGCTCAAATGCTGCTTAAACATTGACGATGGCTCTCAAAGTGAAGTTTCAGGGATAGAGAGATTGATGGAAATCCTGGGAACAGGTACAAACCTGCTCACGTGCTCGGGGGAGTCAGCCAGGAGTTCGGTCAGTGCATTTCTCCAGCTTTTTTGCCAGGTCCTTCTGCTGTGGGTAGAGTTAAGGTACGGCAGGGCACTGAGGGCGTGCTGTCAGACGTCTGGTTTAAGGGCAGGCTCTACTTCAGTGAACATCTGGCAGTATTTGTTTCCTTATGCTCTTCACTGGCACAGGTCAATTCAACACAAAGAAAAAAATGTGACTTCCCTTGACTTTACCTAAAGTAACTGGAATGGGAGCGTTGAGGGAACACCGTGCTCCTGAACTGACTATACACATCACAATGATAATCTCCCTGTGACTGCTTTCAAGACCTGCAATCAATACTTTATACTTTAAGGTGATGCTTAGGTACAGAAGTTAGGAATAAAAAAACCTACTTTTCTGGTTTCACCTACTTTGGTGGATATTTTTTTTTTTTTAGTGCAGTTAGTTTTTTTAATGTGCTGTTCAGTCAAGCTGTGTCTGGCTGAATTTGATGAGTTTTCATTGCTGCACCTTCCTACTGCTCCTCAATGGCCTAGGTCCTGTAACCACGACACTTTTCTCCCCCTGTGTAAGTTTGCCCAGTTTCACCTCACTGTTCCTTGTGAAATCTGAAATCCTCCCTAGGATTCAGCGCCTCAGTAGTTCCTCTGCCCTCCAAACAGGTTGTGGTTTTGCCTAGGATCTGTCATGAAAGCAAAGGTGGAAGAAAACTGTCTGACTCCAGGCAAGACAAAGCCATTTCAGATGGGCAGATGGGAATCACACGATTAGAAACTGCAGCCCTAGTATCCAGAATGGTCACCCTGCTAAAACTGCTCCCTTCGGTTCAGAATAGTTTTGGGGCAAGGGATAGCAAACAGCAAGTATTACGTTTTACTTCACAATCTGAATCAAAGTTCTGGGATCTGAAAAAAAGAGGTCTTGTGAATAAATCCTCATTATTTTAGTGATGTGGCTCTGTTACGAACTATCTCCAAAAGATCTGTAATTTTTTTTTTTTTTTTTTTTTTTTTTTTTTTAGCCTCCTTTGTTAGACCCTGTGGCTCAGGACAGCAGAACTATAAAATGAGGGCTGGTACAGCCCATCACATCCCCCGGGGGGGCCTGGGTCAGTGCTAGGATTGAACTACCCTGCCCTCAAAATGAGGATTGCTGCATCCGAACCACCAACTCCTGTTTGCCAGTGCTGACTGCCAGACCGTGGCTCAGCACTGTTGAGGAGAATCCTGGTTGGCACCAAACCCACGCAGGGAATGAGCTCTGTCAAAACTCCCTCAAAGCAGCAAGAGTTAAGCACACGCTAGTGTGCCTTCAGGGAGGCTGCCATGCAGAGAAAAGGCTAAGGGGCACCTCTCAGACCTCATCGCAAGGCAAATTCCAGCCATCGCAGACACTACTTATCACCTGGACTGCCCTAAATCACCTGGGAAAGCTGCTTCTCCCTACGTTAAATGAGCACACAAAAACCTGGCCTCCCCCTCACCCCCAAACCCTTGAACAATTGGACCGTTTTAAAAATACGGGTTAGAATGATAGGCAGCTTGTTGACAGCTCAGCACAGTTAGACAAATGCTAGTGGGTGCTCTGACAGATTACTGTTAATAGGAATTGAAATTAGTGACTCGGATGTCGAGCAGGCCTGACTGTCCCACTGCTCAGACAGAGCCAAAAGGGACAAAAAGCTCTACAGGCTTTTCCCTGCAGCACGCCGCGGTCCGGCGTTCCGCTCACCTTCAGGTTACGGTGGGAGGGGGTCAGACAGCACGAAGGTTGCAGCTTTTAACTTTACTATTTATACTGCAGTTGTACAACAGGACTAAAGGAACAGGCTACATCCAACCCAGGGATGTGATCTGGAGTTTTCATTCTGGTCCCCATCATGGAAAAAAAAAAAAAAAAATCTCTGTTATGCTTTTATGAGGGAAGTACCTGTTTCTGCTGCCCACAACAGCAGTAGCATCTCTAGAGCCATCTTCTAGTCCCAGTATCACCTTCAGGAAGCAGCGTAGCATCCACCCCACCTCTGCCCAGCCCGGGTCAGCACTGACACAGAACGCATTACACACCAGTGACTGGCTCCGACGGCAAGTCAGGGCACATCTGTCCATACCTGACCTACGCAACACCACACAGTAACAGAGCTGCTCAACAAACAGATAGATGCAGTTACACGCTCCCCGGGGCTGAGGAAGCTTTTTTTTAAACCTCAGAAGTTCACTCATTTCAATTCCCCTTACAGGTCACCACTTGCACTGTCACACCCCTCTGTCCTGCACCTGGCCTTGGTCTGACTCATTCCTTGATGTGAGGATGATGCATCAAGCTCAGACTTTCTGCGTGTAAAATGGGAATACTTTCTCCAGGGGAGACCAGAGTCTGATGAACCATGAGTTTCACTCTGTGGTTTGAAAATGGAAGAAAAAAAAAATTTATGATGCACACAGGGTCATGCAGAGGTCTGCTTTGCTTACTGTGGAAGCCCCAGAAGTGCCTTGATTTCTAAGCTATAGGTTGTGAAAAAAATCAGGTCTGTGACATCCAGGCTTGCCTTGGTCCTGCAGACTAGATTAAAGGTCTTAAGCTAGGGAGGAAGTTCCCTTTCATGGGGGAGGCAGGGATTTCTTCCCTTTTTGCCTTTGTCTCGTGTAGTATGTATAAAGCAGTGTGAAATCTCTGAAAGGCTTTGAGATGTTCCTCTGAAAGAAGCTACAGGACAGTATTACAACTAAAACATGTCTGCAAAAGGAGTAAAAAAACCTGAACATTGTACTTTTTCTACTCTTATTTATTGAAAACTCCAGCACACTTTGACAAAGCCAACTACAGCTGATAGTATTGGCTGGTCTCCACCCGTGTGTGCCCATATGCACACATTCAGCACACACCAACAAACGGTCGTGACAAGCACTGATTTATTTTTCTGCGTGTGTGCATATTAATAGTCAAGTGCTGTGTATCACAGCATCTTGAACTGCTCTCTTCTTCTCCTCCCCTCTGCATGCTGCCTGCCCAAGCATGCTATGAGGTTTGGGAAGAGGAGCATCTGCTGTCACAGATGTATCCTTTGTGAAAAGCTGTACCTGCAGCTTGGCAGAAAGGGTTGACACCTTCTGGGGAGCTTGTTGAGGCAACAGGACAACCTTCAGGTGGCCTGGAGGAGGGGCAGCAGCATCTTAATTACGCTGAAGCGAAACCTGGTTTTATCAAACTATAAATAATGAACGAGCCCTTGGTCTTTACCTGCGGTATGATATTTCTGGGAAGGTCAGGCTCCCTTGGAGCAGGGAGGGGAAGGTATGCATAGGTGTTCAGACCCAGTTCAGAGTCTGGAAGTCCCATATCTGCAGAGCAGCTCTCGTTTTCAGCAGCACAAACACAAGTGACATTTCCACCAACTGTTTTTGAAAACCCTACCAAAGATTTCTTTATACTGTTAAGGCACACGCTTACTACTGAGACAAGAAAAAAGCAACCCTGACTTTGAGCCTGTTTCTGGAAGATGCTGCTGTGGTACTTTATCTGTGCTGGAACAGACCTCTTGTCAGCAGTAACTCTCGGCCCAGCTTTTCAGTAGTAAATCTTACGCTGATAATACAGGGTGCCTCCTAAATAACTGTGCCAGCAAGGCAGACACTGGGGAGGGAACCTGCTTTCCACTTGTCTTTCACCCTGTTGCCCCAGATAATGGATTTAGAAACTACAGCAAATATCCAGACACAGTAATGTAGTACAGTTCTTTCCCCTTCCTCCACTCCCCTTTCTTAGAAGGACGTGCTCTTTTTCTCTGAGCTTTTCCTCTGCTGCCTGTGGGTGTGCATTAGGATGTAGGCACTGAAGCAGATTCTTGGAGCTGGTTACAAAACTAATGCAAAGAGTTGCCAAAAACCCAGGACATCAATAAGTGAAACTCCCAACTCCACTTCTGCCGTGCTTTATTCCATTTTACATCAGCTTCTGCATCAGCACAGGTTAAACAGGGTGTCCAGGGTTTGACAGTTCCTGAATTATGCATGTGAGTAGTCATGGACAAGCTTCAGGACGCCCCATCTACTCCCGCTGTACTGGGACACGTACACTACCACGGCTGCGCTGCACAACAGCACTGCTCAGACCGATTCCATTTCCAATAACCATCAGCCACTCATTTTCACACTCCTACTTCCTTGACAACTTGCGTTGAACCATTTACAGTCAGATTTGCAAATGCTCCCTTTTTTAGGTTTAGTTCTGACCCACACTCAAAAGTAGCTTCCATGCAATTTCTTTTCATTGTCCCTACAGAATTTAAAACTTGCCTCACAAAAATCTGCAGCTCCTTGACAAAAGCATGCTATTTACAAGCCGGGTGATCCAGCTGATGAAGGAAGCTCCATTGTGAGAGTCATATTTCCCTTCCCTGTCACAAAAAGCACCTGATGTGTCCTGTCCGCTCGAGATCAGTGAGTGATAGAAAGCCAGACCACCCTCTACCTTGCACAGTGAGGTTTAGAGCCTGGTTCCATCTGCAACGGCATGAAAAAAGTGTTCCTGTACAACACAGACTTTCCCCCCACCCCATCAGTATCATACTCCGCACTGCAAAGTCAGACCTCTGTCACTACTTGCTGGGAAGAGCTTCAGTATATCCCACCTGGTTACGAAAGGGAATGACAGTCATTGCCAGAGCGGTGGGTTTCTTCATCACACGTTTCATTTCTCCTACACCAGCCTCAACTACTCAGAAGATGTCAAAAGCATGTGTGTGTCAATAAAGTACCTAACCCAAAGCTATCTGCCTTACTTTCTAATAAAATTAAATAAATGAATTTTTCTCTAGGTACGGTGGAGATGGAAGGATTTTCTCTCTCAGCCTGCAGCCATACCCAAGATGTGTCTTCCTCTGGAAGCTGGTTTCACATGGTGGCTTAGATTTTCCCACTTTGTATCTAGCACCATTTGAAATCAGTGTTCTAGGAGCAAGAATTACAGCGTGGGAGCAGATCAAGCAGCTGCTAGCTTCACTAACGGCCTTTATTCAAACCAGCACTTTTTTCCAATTTTTTTTTTTTTTTTTTTTTTTTTTTTTTTTTTTTTTTTTTTTTTTTTTTTTTTTTTTTTTGCCAGCCATCCACTTTGTAACATCATCTGATTTCTAGACACTTACAGAACCATTGTATACACCCCCCTCAAGGCAGGGCCACGACAGGAACAGCTTCCTTTAAATGTATTTCTACTTAATAAACAATGGATACTGAGTTAAAGTTGTCCAGAGTAAAGTGATCCGAAAGCTGCATGAAAACCAACGTAGTACTTCTTGCATCGTGACAGGCAGAGGACACTTCCTTTACTATACAATCACTAGGACCCTAACATTTAATTTACTAACTTAGAGCAAATGTACTTCCACTCTGTGCTTGGGGACTCTATCACCACAGAATTAACCATTCCATAGCTCCCAGAGACTTGCTCTGCAAACACAGAAACTCCCTCCAACAATTTGATCTCAGCAGTTGAACACAAAAGTGCCTTCAGCAATCATGATGATGTCACACTGGTACACACGGGATCCACTCCTTTTTCTCGAATTATTTTTTAAGTTTATCGCTGGTTAACTTCTAGCAATGTTTCAACAGACTTCTATACCCTCGCATCAAACCACTAAAATGAAGCTAAAGTATTTTTGCTTGACCTCACTATTGTCAAACATGTTATTATACACAGAAAAGACGAGTGCTGTGTGGATGAAGCATTTGATCAGCCCACTGAATAGTCGTCTTTAAAGAACGCGTAGCTGTCATCTACAAGAGGATTCTTCTCTGAGCCAGGAAAATGTCTCTTACACAGGCTGACCGATTTCTCTTGGTGTTCAGAGTCTCAGTTTTTGTCTAGCACCATTTGAAATCGGTTATGATGTAGGGGGAAAAGCAACAGTAATGGAAAACTTCATTCCCCTGCCCCCCCCCCCAAGTCCTTATAAATAAACACCATCAAAAGCACGATTTCTCTTCACAAACACGTATGGTATGCTTTTCTGTTCTCTGACCTGAAGTTACACCTACAGGCCGAACATCCTGCACAAAAGGAGGACAGTCAGCATCACGCTCAACTAAGAGGGATGCTTCAAGAGAAAGCGAAGCATCTGTTCAAACACGTAACTAGGATTCTTCAACTCAAGCAAGCCAGGGCCCATGTGTGAGGACACAGCCACCTCACCTCCTGACCAGTTATATTCCATGTGCTATTTGTTTGCCTTAACCTGTTATTTACTCAGATTTATTTTTTTTTTTATTTTCCTTTTAAATAAAATTGTGTGCTACTTGGTATTGGGCTCTGTCTCAGGTAGACAGATTACATGTTTTCCTGCTGGACAGTATCTAACTGCTGCAAGTCTCTTCATTTCAGTCCCCAGCTCCATTTTCACCCCTGCCCCAAATATGAATCGTGCTCAGAAACGAGCATTTACGCTGATTCTAAGCGTGACACCGAGAAGCCTACCAACCACCGACACTTCACGCTACCTAACATTCAGCTAGGTAATGCTGTACCCAAGTTTTATTACTCCCACTGCGGGAACATCACTTGTTTTACCAGTAGATGGCAACAACACATTTTTATTACATGCAGCCTTTTTTTCTTAGCACAAAGTTCATGTGTTCGTGACTCTTTTAATTATCAGTTCCAGATTCTAAGATGAAATAATTCATGCGGGACCGAGTTTCAGAAAAATGGTGCAGAACTCATGACAATTAGGACAAATTCATTTGTAGTGCTTAAGTCAAATTGCCTAGTAGCTGCTACCTCATCAGTGCTCACTGCAATCCCAAAGCTCCATAGATTGTAAAGCTTTGCAGTCTACATACAATCGTTTGTAGTCCACGCCAACTGATTTCGAGTATCACGACCACAAATTCACAGAAAATATGGCATAATATTTTTCTATTCCACCCTCGGAAAGGCTTCATTCTATAAGCAGCTGACTTTGCAAAGAAAATTAAGTACATTTTGAGTGTGAGCATCACACAATTAAAAATAATCCCATTGTGCTTAAAACGCTACTTAAAAATGCCTGAACTATATTCCCCTAAGGATTACATCTCTCACACGCTGGACACAAGTGCCAGAACACTCTCTGGGCTCTGCTCCTGACTTAAGTGTTACATCAGAACAGCCACATGATAACCTGCCTCTTCTCCCATCAAGTTTTTACCAAGTCTTTCAGGAGTGAACACTGTAAGGTTTTGTCAGTTCTGGAAAATTCTCTGCAATTCCAAAAGAAAACCAAAAGGCTGCTCAGCAAATTATCACACGTTCTCTACTCTGCCATTAAGTAATTCTGTGCACAAACTGCAAACTTCCACCTCCACAGTTACCACCTAACCCAAGTCTGGTACTTGAAAAAGCATCTTAAGAATAATGGGAGAACAGCTGCTTACCACATGACGAATGAAAGACAAACACTTACTGCTAAATAATTTAACGTTTTTATTTGTAATATTACAAGTCATCACTAGTCTTTACATCTGGAAAAATAAAAAAAAAGTGTAAAAATAAGGCCATTTTTTACAGTTATTTCACTTTAGCATTAAGTGCATTTCAGCAGATTTTTAAACATTGCAGATGCCATACATAATCAGGCTAGCTAGTGACCGACACACTCAATTCCCAGTACATCATCATAGCATTTACAAACAATTATCAAACTAGGTATCAGCTAGGCAATGAACAACAAGTCATTCTGTGGAGCCAAAACCCCCTTTTTAATAACCAGAGACTATTATGAACTCTGACAATACAACTGCTGGGATTGTCCCAAAAAGCCCTGTAAAGCCCTAAACAGTTCTATGTTATCCAACAGTCTGTTCACAACAGTGGAGAGCGCTGCCAATCCACCAGACGAGCAAGAATAGTTTAAATGCTGCTTCAGCCATCTGAAGTGAGGCAATTTGGCTTTTCTGGGCAAATTGGTTCTTATGAGCTGCCTGTATGTTGATAGCAAACTCAGAGATTCACAAAGCCAAAATCTGTCCTAATTAAGCTTTTGGTTTTAATAAGGAACTAGAAGTAGCCAATATGCATTTAAAGTAACAGCTATCAACACACATCTGAGTCTCAATTCGCAGCAAACGCTGTGATGGGAGTCACAGGCTTGACTAAAACACTTCATGAAGCAAGCAGCTACCTAAAGAAACCACATCTACCGCCACTGCCAGCGCACCCATTCCTTCACTCCCGCAACTAGAGCTGCTTTGGCCTTCCTTCAGTATGAAAAGGGGGGCTGACAGGGAAAGGTTTCTGTTTCTCAACAGGTATCTGATGCTAAATCTAGCATTACTGAGCTAGGTGTAGCACTAGTCTGTATATACAGAGATTGGAAATGCTGTATGTGGATGGAATACATGATTTCAAGTCACAAAGGCAAGGAAGTTAGATCCATATAGGGGCCTTTCTACCCTGAAAAGCAACAAAGTCCTCTCCAAAACTGACATCAAAGCTCCATAAAAATCAATTGTCCTAAGGAACTTACGCTGTGCTCCTGACAGATGGCTACCACTGATTTCTCAGCAGTTCCTTCGCTTCAGTACCTTCTGTCAACAGGCCAACAAATTCAAAGATGGGCCACCTCTGCTACAGAAACCTTCAGTTTTCCATTCCAACAAACCCACTGTAGTCTTTCTGGGACTACAGCAAAGCAACAAAAATACATATGGCTTTTTTCCTTCTTAAAGGCACTGGAAAAGCTATACAACTCTGATTTAAAGGCACATTTTAATTCAGTAGATACACAGAAACCAAGTTTGGCAAACAAAGAGGTAGTATAAGTAAAATCTAAATTGTGATAGTTTCAAAAAAAAAACCATAGCCTTAAATGGCACCAATCTCTTAAGGAAATTAATAATAAACCATTTCAGAATACAAGAGAACATAATCATTTGTACCACCTCAACTGCAAAAATGAACAAGGAGCACATCTGGATTTCAATAAGCAGAACTAATATCGGATAGTCTTCTGTAAGAAAAGAGGTAGCACTGAAGGCAGCAGGCAGCAGCAGCTGGTACTATGACAGCGATAGGTCCAGTACTCCCGCCGACACACTCTTGCATGCTACAGGTATGTGCCTTTAAGGCTGTTTCACACACACAGAAAAGACAGTATGATTGGCCCATAAGGAAAAGCAGATAGATGTATATATGTTTGGGGTTTTTTTTTTACCCTATTGATGATCTCCTACTGCAGTTAATCAGCAGTGTAAGACAGAGTACAAGATATTAAGCTACAGAAACTCAATGCAAGCGCAATCGTTTTCCATTTCTGATGGGTATACTCAACTGCAAATCCCCTCCCACCCCCCAAAAGGGTCATTCATGCTTTACAGCTCTTATATTCGGCAGTACATGGAGTGCTGTCACGTTTCCTACAAACAAAAAAACAAGTCAAATCAGAGATTTTACATTTAAATAGTTTTCACATTTATTCTGAAAGCACATCCTTAGTTTTATCATTAAATCAACAGGTAAAGTCATGAAACTAATTGATTTGTCCTCTTCTTACTAAGCAACTGCTAGACCGAGGAGATTGTTGCTTTATGTCATTTACTAGGCTGTTAAGAATGACTCAAAGAGCATTTGATCCAAACGGATCATTTCAAATGATGAATGGACCATGCCTGAGTATTATCAAAAACTGAGAACAGACAGAATAGTTACAGGATTCCTAACTAATTCAGAGACTACATCAGAAGCATCCCTTACAATTTAATTTAAATACAGTATGTTGTTTAGTACATATTTTGTAACCAGAAGCTGAATATTAGTTTGTGAGAATTTTGAATCTGTAGTCCACTAACAGCAAATTTGCAATACTTAAATATATGAGGATTAAAATTCATAATTACATCCATATATATATATATATATATATATGTTTTCAAGTTCTTGAATAACTCCTGTTTTGCTTTGCAGAATAAAACCCCTACCAAGCCTCTGCACTATTGCTCTAGGTCTCTAAGGAGTTCCAGATACCGTAAGAAAAGATCAGGGATTACTAGTGTGTACACACACACACCAGACCATTAATTTCTCTTATCACTGTCATTTTCAATCTTACCTTTTGCACATAAGAACTCTATCTCTTGATTCCTTTTTTTTTTTCCTCTCTCCAAAAATAAAGCCAAACGAATCCAAAAAACTAATCCTATCTCAACTTGAACCATTTTACTTCAGAGGTAAAGATGATATTCCTTAATCCATACATTATTCTGGAAGAAACTCCAAGCTTAATTTTCACGTATGCCATCTCAAACTTAGCAAAACCACTGACAAGTCACTTGTTCTTTAAAAATACAATCGAACTATGCATTTGAAAAGACCTTTACCTCAAGTTAGAATAAGAGACAGTATTTCAACCATTGCCGCCTCAGAATTTGTGCGGTGGAGAAAAGCAACACAAATGAAGATACTAGTTATCTA
Source organism: Athene cunicularia (assembly GCF_003259725.1). Lineage (NCBI taxonomy): Eukaryota > Metazoa > Chordata > Aves > Strigiformes > Strigidae > Athene > Athene cunicularia. The sequence goes on along the minus strand of NW_020799136.1, from coordinate 1,721,118 downwards.
GTTATTAAAAAAGCATTTGTAGTGCAAATTCTGTTAAGGTAGTAATGACAAACCAGTGACAAGGAACAAGTCAAAGCTGTCCTGTCTTAAATCTCTTCTGCTCTAACAAGGTTTGCAGGGTCAGGTGTTTGAAAGAGCCGATTTGACCCTACACGAGTGCAGGAGCAATCGTAACTGTCATCAAACACATCTGGCCACTGGACTAAGCACTGGTTTAAAATACAGCAGAGGAAATGAGTTCCAAACAAGCAACTATATTTTGACCCTTTTTAGGGCTACAGAACTCTGAATTTGAAAAGAAATGACCTTTTATAAAAAGGTTTAAAAAAAGAAGACCGCGTTTGCACCTTTATTTTTTTTTCTAGAAAGTTGAAAATGCAGATGAATCAGTAATTCTGAGAGACACAGTCTGGTTTTCTCTGAAGGGATGCACACTGCCTTTATGATTCTAGTGCCCATGTAATGTGGCAAAGTTGTTTTTCACCTCCAACAGTCTTCTAATTACAGGGAATTATTAGCTAACGAAAGTAACACACCACCAGGATCCATTTCACATTACTACAACAGGTGCAAACACTCTCCTGAGTACGTACGTAGTTTCTATCTTACGGAAAAATGTTACTCACTCTTTAAAGACAACCCAATACTAAGATACGAGATACAACCACTGGAAGCTCTCATTTATGCTACTGGATGATAATTCTGCATGTAATATAGCCTATTCTCTCAAAATGAATGAGTGGTTATTATAGTCTTCCCCATGGGAAACTGAGGTTCACTGCTAGGAAGATTCCACACTTACGAAATTCTAAATAAACCATAATTAAAAAAAAGGCACTCCATTGCAAAAATCTAAATTAAGTGGAAAGTGTATACCTTTTCAAGATTCAATTAATTCATTTGCGCAGTTTCTTCCATCTCAGCTGGTACATTAGTTTTTAAAATACATGTTTCCTTGCAACTCTCATCAACTGTATACGAGCTGAACAGCAGAAGGGGAAAAAGGTCTAATTGAATGTCCTATAAAACTGGCAGATTAAACACACAAGAGAGGGCAAGAAAAGATTTTTGCTGTAATTTGAAGACTAAAACCCAGCAAGTATGAGGTACTGGAAGCACAACAGTTCACGCAGGCTCAGCTACATCAAGAACCCAGAAAACTCAATAGGGACATCTAGGTCTTAATAGAAGGAAGATTAGATCAGGGTTTTCAGAGAAGGAAGAGGTTTAATAGTCAGATGCTCACAGCAAGGAAGCTTAAGGAAAGCATTGGGCACGGTAAGAGACTTTTCACGTTGCAAAGTTTTCAGGAATAGAACATGTTTTCATTTCCGATGACGTTGCTTGAGATCCCTCCTCCTTTCTACACCCTGAGAAGTCTCTCCACGGATGAAGGCAGAAAGTGCTGCCCTAACACTGTTAACTCCCACGTGCTCTTATTTGGACCATCCAGACTGCAGGTTATCCACGTCACAGATGAGAGCAGGGAGTTACTCAGGAGTGCACAGGCACACAGCCACTGGGCTCACAGGGCCACTGGCCCTCCTAACTACACTGTACTGCCTAGATGGAAGATACTAAGGCTAAAACCTCACTGGATATAAGCTAGCTCTAGGGTTTAGTACTGTGCATACTTCACTACAAATAAGAACCACAGGAATATTTCCTCTGGTTTGCTTTATTTATAGCATCCCTTCCTCTGCTTCACATGCCCCAGATAAATTCCAACAGATTTTATTAAAGGGTAAATCAGTTCTGATGACATGCTTAACATTCCATTCGATGTGTACCACCTAACTTGCTCCGAATTTTCAGTATTTTGTGTGTTACAAACTGTTTCTCCAACAAAACAGGCTTTTTTCAAGAAGATAAAAATAAGACATCGCTGCAAGAAGCAATGCCCGGAGGCATTTAATGCCCTGCCACCCCTCCAGGAAAAAGCATACATAACAATCAGTTGTTTTGAAGTTCAAGAGGCCCTATACATCTCATTAAAAACAGAAAAACACTGCTACTTATGCATCTAATATTTTACAGTTGATTTTGCAAGTCTTTAACATAGGGACACCAACCACTGCTGCTGCAGGAGAAAAAAAACTGAAGTGGATCCACACCTTAAACGTTCCAGTAGCAAAGCTGTCTCTTTGCTTTTTCAAACAGCACAAGAGCACCAGCTTAGGCCAATTTTTTTTTTTTTTCTCCTCACATTTTCCTTGTAACTAAGACCATGTTATTTTATCCAAGGTGCTTCTGATCCAAAACACAAACCACAGTGGTTCTCCAGTTACCCTCCACTGGGTTCCAACAGAACATCTTACTTAGAGGAGAGGAAGCTCCTTAGTTCAGCCCCCAAGGTTTCCAGTTCACATAAACCACTCCGGCTCCTCCAGCCTGTGAGACTCAGCGATGCCAGAGGGTGTTCAAGCAATAAAATAACACAAGCCCACACAAGTCGATACTACCACTGCTTTTAAGAGGTAAACTGACATGTTTTAAATGAGATGCAAACAGTACTTTTCCTCATCAGGTGTGCCTATGCCAAATGCAAGTTAAGTACAGGGTTTTTCCTTCCTTGATATTAGTGCAAGTGTTAATTAGCAGCTTATCTGAATAGCAGACACAAAGTCAAATATATTGTTAGGCAGTTTAGCTTTCCATCAGCTGCTGTGATAAGCTCACAGGCATTTGAAAAAGAAAGGGCAGATAAAGCTCAAGACACTTACATACACGTTAGCACTGCTTTTCCTCAGTCACTTAGAAATTTGCAATAATAATAAAAAAAGTAAGCTTACTCACCCATTTTGTGAAAAGAATTTCTTATAGACCCAGAAGGCTGCCAGGAGCACCACAATTGCCACAATCACTTTAGGAAGAATTAAAAAAAAAAAAAGCCTTAGAGCAATAAAGATCACCAGTACCTCACAAAAAAGCCTCACAATTTTTTAGCAGAAATAGCACTGTCCTCATCCACAGTTCTATACACACACACACACACCCAAATAGCCTTAAAATTTGCATGGCTTACTTCACAAATATGTATTTGATGCTTTACTTAAGACTCCTGAAGATAGTTCAGCTCAAGAACAGTGACCCCCAAGATGGCCAAACCCCACCAGCAAACACTAAACCAGACATGCCACCATCCTAACATTATTTTTTACAGCAAGTTCGTAAGAAAATGGTGAGCTTACAAAAGTGGGTAACAGGTGGAAGGCCAGAAGATAGACTAAGCACTTTTGTTTACTGGCACAGTTATTTATCCCATGCTTCCAGTAAACCCAAGCTCTGACAAAGTTTATAAAAGCAACTAAATGGTGCAAGTCTGCCTTTGAAATCTGATGCTTCACAGACATGAAAAAAATACGTATTTGACATAAAATTAACCTATAATTGCTAAGTAATCTTAACTTTTCTTGAACTATGCAGCCTCAGGACTAAACAAGCTTTTTAAAAATAACCAAAACTCCAAAATCATGTTATGTTACTGCAGTCACAGGTGAGAGAGTATCAATTCCACATCAAAAGGACAATCCACACCGTATCTCGTTCACGTTTTGTAAGATACTTACCACAGATGATGGCTGTAATATACGCACCTAAAAACAGAGTGAATCAGTATCACAAGAGGAACATGTGAGCTTATTATTCGAACATTATAATAACAATATTCACAAAGTTATTTCAACTAGATCAAACGCTTCTCTCAACACAATCTTTGCAGCAGGCCAGTTTATACCACAGTATTTATTTAACTTAAAATATTCCTATTTTAAAATGGATTTTACTGAAAAAATATTTTTCTTATGTCAAGATAAAGAAGGAAGCTTGTATTAAATGACTTCTCCTGAATACCAAACGATGTGCCCAAGAAGTAAAGCTTCTGTTACGTGTATTTTCACTACAGAAGAAATTCTTGCAGTTCATACTTACTTAAGTGGCAAGTTGGCACTCCAGGATGCCACAGGTTTTCTCCAATATACTGAATACGAGCTTCACCACGTAACGTGTAGCCTGCATAGCACTCAATCGTAATAAAATCCCCAACAACATATGAAGATTTTTGTCCATCAATTACTCTACCATAATTTATGACTGGAGTGAAACCAGAACCTGCAGTCTCACCTGGAAAGAGAAGGGGGGGGGGGAAAAAAAAAAAAGAAAAAAGAAATAAAATCCAAGAACAGAGCTGGTACATCAAACAGATTCAAGAAATTGCCATCAAAAAGTCCCTGCATTTGTGTAAATATCAGAAGCTCAGACAATTCTTAAGGCATTTTCTATGCCTCCTGCTTCCTAGAGGCTGCAGACAACTTCTGCTGACAGACATGCCTCAGGCACACGAACAGAAATACAGGTCTCAGCTTTGTTAGGACAAACGGCTGCATCAAAGTAATGACAACCTCTGTTTACATTCTAACAAGTGATCACATGATGCAAAGCAAGGCGAGAATAAAGTCTGCCATCATCAAAGAATCTTCAAAAACCCACTCTCAGAACAAGATCTCACACCAGCTTTTGAACTCAACCAATTTCCATAAACAAAACTAAGACTGAACAAGGACTCCATCTCTGCCAAAAACTGTCCTCAGTTGCTGAAACTCCACCCTGTGACACTCCCAAACCAAAGGTAACCTGTTGGTGCCCTGCTGACAGCCCTCTGATGTCCAGGCTCTGCACAGGACTATGTCAGACATCCAGAACTTGTCACTATGCCCTCGATTTTATCAATTACGAGTTTTACTCACATGCACAGTCTTGTAAAGAACTCCAGGCATTCTGTCCTTGACAAGTCACTGTCATCTCTTTGGTGCCATCAGGAAAAGCACAGTGAACGTTGCACTTTATCTGAACAGACTCTCCTTCTTCATACGCAGATTTCACTGGAATCACTACTCCATGTGTGATCTTTGGGGCACCACATACACGTTCAGTAACTAATATATGAATTTAAAAGTTAGTAATAAATATGAGAATTTATAAGTATTTCATAATTCATTAACTCACTCCACAAATACACACTGCCTTCGTATGAGAAAAATAGATCAGCGTACCTAAATGGTTTACCACAATTTCAAGTATAAATATTTCCTTTAGGAGACTTAAAAGAAACATCACTGCAGGTGCTAAGGTAGCATGATCTTACGACGTGGTAGCGAAGAAATTCAGTTTTCTTGGTTAATTATTTTTGTAAGATGTAGAATTACTTCCAGGTGCCTTATCAGACTCATTCATTATGGCACTCCCAAACATACTCTTTGCAGAAGTGGTTCCTGGGAACTCATTACTGGAGTAGGCATGTACAAAATTCTCACTGTACTCTCTAACAACATTCCCTTTCCCTCTAGCACAAAGAGGAAGCAGAAAGGTTACAGAAAGACCTCTGCAATGTTCCCAGCCCTGCAAATTAGTCCTGACTTAGTAATTTGCCTAATCAAAATCTAACAACATTCTACACACCACACAAGATGCCTGGAAAGGAAGAGCTGCCCTAAGAGAACACAGACACATCATGATTTTGATTACTCTAGAAGGACACTATAGGTTTCCTCATTGTGCACACTCCTCGTTCTATCACAATTCAGAAACACATCTCTTCTCCTGTATTTACACAAAATCACTAGAACAAACACTATGATGCTACTAGAGTATGTCCACGTCACAACTTCTACACGCACATCTAAATCAACACTCATCTGAAAACTCTGGAGTTTAAGAGTCACTCAAACACCTAAAATGGTTGCCCACAGCTGAGGCTTCATGTCAACTTCCTCAGCTCCCGATTTCTGACTACAGTGTTATGACTTTAAATCTTAGTTAAGACACACTTAAAAACATTCTCAACACATAAAAAAAGCTGGACTCTTATTTAAGGGCTTACTTTTTTCACAAGTTGGTGTTGGAGAAGACCAGGTGTTATTTTCTCCACAGGTAACGATGCTTGGTCCAATCATGAAATAGCCTGGATCACACTCAAATGTGACTGAATCCCTGTATCTGTAGGGAGGTCCAAATCCAGATATTTTTCTTCCATTTTTAACTTTCGGGTTATCACATTTGACCACTGAAACAGCAAAAGAACAGCTCTGAAACATTCATTAACAGCATCTTTGCAACAGACACAGCATCCTTTTATTGCTCGTAAATCTCCTTATCTAATTCCTCAACACGTTTTGAGAGGCATTGTAAAAAGATAATTCTCTTGGAGGTGCAGAAGATACTTGTTTTAAGCTACTGAGTTGTAACTGTACAGTAGAGTAAGAAATTGTAATAATTGATATAATCACAATCCACTTCCAAAAGACACGTTCCTGTACCGTGGCAGAATTTCAGGAAACAAAATTATTTTGATTAGGGTTCAAATGACAACATGCAAGCATCTGGTATTTCTTCCTACACCTACAAAGCAAGTCTTTGTGTGCTTGCTGGGCTTTGAATTTGTTCCTGCACTTGCATAGTAGCTGTGGTTAGAAAAAAAGAGTTCTTCCCTACCTTTTTACTATTCATAATCTAGCTTCCACATTCTTGCTCTTTTTTTTTTTTTTTTTTTTTTTTTTTTTTTTCAGCTACCCAGTCTTTACAGTCTCTCAGTTCATTCACTTTGTCCTTGTCACTTCTACCACCAGCATGCTCACAGATATATTTTTAAAGTTTTAACTTAAATTTCAGTTATGCTCTGTGACATAATCAATCAATACCCGTAATGCAGTTGATCTGATCTCCACTGAAATATCAAAACTTAGTACCAGAGGATGTTTCTTCTTTTCTACAGGAAAGTTTATCCCCACCCCGCTACACCCTCCCCAAAAAGGGACAGATATTGAAGCTCTGGAGTCACACAGGCTATAATAAAGAAGCATATTAAAAATCCCAACAACCTCTACATTGTGGAGGAGGTTCACTCCAAATTCCATTTAACTGTGCATTGTAAGTGCAGACAAGAGTCGCTGGGCCGATGAGCGAGAAGGGATCCATGCCCCTTGGTACATCATTGCACGTGTAGGTCACTGATGTTTGATAAACATAGTTATCAGCTTCAGTGTAGCGCCCATTGGCGATGGTTGGAGGTGGTTCACACGGAATTACTAGAAATAAACCACACAAATCAGTCAGCAGAATTTTGCTGTTACTTTGTTCATCTCAGAAACAGCAAGTCTTGATTTTCAAATAATTTAATTTAAAATATGCTATATAGCTATTTCTAAGACAATCTACAGTTATAACTGGGAGTTTCCAATGGTTACTTATTACAGGGAGTCTCAATTTCAAGAAGAGGTTGACTTTAAATAATATGAGCTAATTACCACAGTAACTGATATTTTTCAGTAGTCATTCCTCAGGCACATCCCCAGTAGTTAAAAAAAAAAACAAAACAGTCCTATTTTACCATCATTTCTTATGCTGGAAAGTTTATTGCACAGCTGTTTTTAAATGAACTACCACCATCTGAATATAAACTTAAACATGGTAGTAATTTACTTACTTTCACATAAAGGAAGTTCTCTATTCCAGCCAACACCTTTATCCTTAATTACACAGGAAATCTCATCAATTCCAATTAATCTGAATCTAGGCAGGTAAAAAATTTTTAAAGAGGTGAAACTTAAGAAATCTCTCAATTCTCAGAAAAACTGATAGAAACTTTTTATATAATTCTGTTCTGTGATTACAGGGACACAACATATCAAGTTTTTGTTGTAATGAGAATGGTATCTTATTTTTTATTATTTTGCTAACAGTCTCAACTTCCAAAACACAAGAGAAGCAAATGAGACCACTAAAGGAACTGATGGTAGTCTCACCATCTAACACCAATGCCTTAAAGTTACTAATCCTAATGAAATAAGTTGTTAAAAGGGACAAAAAAGCCTTGCAAGAGGTTAGTGCTCTTACTTGATTTGCTATACTCAGACAGGTGGGCCATTATTCAATACAATAATTTAGGCTGATGACTAATATTTATTCCCTCTGCCACAGGAGCATCAGAAAAAGTCAGAGGTAACACCCTAGTTTTCACTCTGTCCAGGCTCACTAAAAAGCTTAAGCCTTGGTTGATGCAAACAGCAAGTAAAACCAGGGAATCAAATCTAGCTGTAATTTAATTTGCTCCATGTAGCATTCAGGTGATATTTCACATCAGAACTGGAATGGAACTTGTATAAGAAAATTTGGGTTTGGTTCAAATCTGGTCTAAACAGAAAAAAAACTTAAAAGGATTCATAACTTCACCAAAATACTTACCCTGCTGCACAAGAAAGAGTAGCTTTTGAACCAAATGTCAGATCTGTCACATTAATAAAACCGTGTTTTAATTCTCCTGGATGCTTACATTTTCTCTCTAGGGGAGAGGGAAAGAAAAAAATAAATCTACATCTTTGTAGTAATGTACAAGATTAAGTCTTTGGCATATACTGCTCTTACAGTCATTAGCATTTTTCGAGCTTCATTTAAAATACTGCAGAAGACTAATTCTCACTTGAAAAACAACCAAAACTGTTAAAATGCAAAGGGAGAAAGCACAAGAGCTCATGCACGCATTACCTGTACAGAACTGCTCTATGGGCGACCACTGTAAGTCTTCACCACACGTCCGAGAGGGTGATTTTCCGGGGATTCCCATATACCCCGGCCGGCAGACGTACGACACCGTGGTTCCAACAGAAAAGCTCTTCATCGTGTTGAATCTCTCCTCGAGCTCTGCATATTGCAGCCTCTCTGGAGGCATACACGTGTCTGCCGGAGCAAGAGGAAGGAAAAAGCAATAAAGAATCTCATCAGTAAGAAGAGGGACGAGCTGAAGGTACAGTTTAGGCATTGAAGCCAGGCTAACTCAGTAGGTTTTAGGGACTCACTAGTAAAACAAAAAGCCAACATTCTTAATAGCCAGAACTAGATGTATATTTAATTAGGTTTCAATTTTTTAATTTATATTTCAATGGCATCCAGTGTCCAACTCTCCACTAACTAGTACAGGTTACTTATTCATTTGTTTTCTCAAGTTCTTCTTCAGCATTCTACCCAGACAATGCATTTCCTTCCAGCGCACACTCTTTGTCTGTTTGCTTTATTCTTGCAGCTCAACCCGTGACTTCATTCACTGTACGCTCAGCTACGGTAAAACGCCTCTTTAGATCACTCCAGGACAAACAAACCAACCGACCACACTCGCACGGTTATTTCCCTTCCTGAGACAAAAGGCCAGGCAGATCACAAAGCGGGGGTTAAAACCAAATCTAAGAGACCTAGAGACTGGGGACGTTTTGAGGTGTGGTTAATGCTGGAGATCTAAAACTCCTCTATGCTAGAGGACTCAGAAAAACACATTCAAGCCCTTATCATCCAGATTCACGCGTAAGATCCGCCCAGTCTTTGCAACACTTGCACCCGACCGAGGCCATCACCTCGCTGACAATACCCTGCCCATCTGCCTCCATTGTTCGACACCCCCCAAACCAGAAACGGAAACCTCAAGCTTGGGGTCAGAACCGGCACCCGTGAGCCCCAAAGGCAGCTCGCCTATTTCCGCACCCCCACCTTTCTCCCCCCTTTTCGCCCCAAAGCCCACCGAAGCCGCCGAGCTCGCTGCTTCCGCCGCCGCCTAAAGCCACTTCCTCCTCCCCCTCCTCCTCCTCGGTGCCCACCGCCCCCCACCCGAGCCCAGCGGCCCCCCAAGGGCCAGGGGAAGGGAGGGCGAGCTCTCTCCCTCCTCCCGGCGGCTCCCCGGAGGCCGCGGCGGCCCGCCCGGCCCTCAGCCCCTCAGCTCGCGCATCGCCTCCCGCGGCCGC
>NW_020799136.1:1679831-1711286 GCF_003259725.1 Athene cunicularia | reverse complement strand
GCTCCCGCCCGTTCTCCCTCACGACCGCGGGCCTGGCCTCGCCCGGAGGAAACGGGGCGCGGGGAGAGGCCCCGGCCGGAGGAGACCGGGCCCTTTCCTGGGCAGAGGCCGCCCTCGTCACCGGCCAAGCGGAAAAGCCTCAAAGCGCGTTTCGTTGCGCGGCTCCTGAGCTCCGAACGCCAACAAAGGCTGATTAAAAATTAAAAATAAAAAATAAAGGCGCCTGCGTGCCCGCCCGGGATGAACAGCCTCGGGGGGGGGAGCTGCTTCTCCTTTGAAAGACAAACCGCGGGCGCTGCCGAGCAGGAAAAACAATAACAGCGAGATGAACACAAAAGAGAAAACCGAAAGGAATTATTGTTCCGCGTTCAGCTTTTATTAGGTGAAGCATTTGTAGAGGAACTCCGCAGACAAGTGTTCTAAGGAGAAAACAGCGCAGCGTGTGCTGCGGCCGCAGGTGGAAACAGGGGGGCCGGTAAGACAACCTTTGGTTTAACAAACCGTGACTTGCACGCCTGGGCAGAAACGCTCCCGCGGATCTTATCGCAGGGTTTGCACGAGAGAAAGGCAAGGTTCCTTATCAGACAGCAGTGGCGTCCAGAAGTCCCCCTGAAACAGCATCTCTGCTACGTGCCCTTTGACCTCTGGGACATCGGCACAGTAATGAACGCGAGCGGACGGAGCGTTAATGCTGGTTCGAGAGTAAAGTGCCGGTTTTTGCCACAGAATCTCCAGTCTTGACGTGAGCAAACGCTTCCATGCAAACTGCAGCTGCTCTCTGCACAGAGAACGGGTCGAATGCCTGGGTAGCAGCAGCGTGAATGCCGAGCCTAGGAAAAAAAAGATGACGTCCTGGGGTTAAAATTAGATTTTTCCTGTTTTCACACTTCTGTCCGGAGGTTACATCATAACTCAGGGAGGGAGGAGAGAATTTCTGAGAAATGTATTGTTTCAAAAAGTGAATTACCTAAAACCAGCCTTTAGTAAAAAAAAAACCCAACAAAACGCTTGAACATAGAAAGGAGAATCACCTGTAAGTAAAAATGGCATTGCAGTAAGCATAAAAGCAAGTGAAAAAACCCCAAAGGCCCAATTCAACGTCCTTTTCTTATATTAGTGAGGTTAGGGTAGTTTTTTTAGAGAGCAAATTCTCCCGTAATCCTTCCAAAAAAACCCCCAAGTTTATGTCAGAAGTATGGCATAGCCTGAAAGTCTGACCCGTGAGCGTCGTCTGTTCAGATTATGGAAAAGGAAACATGCACAGCGAGGGTCGTGTCAGAAAAAAAAAAATAGGATGTGGAAAAAAACAGTGGGTTTAAAACAGTCTCTTTTATTCAGAAAAAGAAAGCATCTTACCAGAAGACTGTAGGGAAAGGGTTTTCTGCTTGAATGACTATGTTGGAACAACTCCAGTTTGCAGCTATAACTGATACTCTCTATTTAGGAATATAAATCCATACCTTCTATGGAAGACACGAACATTTCTGTTCTGTGATCTGGTTCAGAGGGGTTTGGTAATTGTCGTTTTCATATGTATGGTAAAAGCTAAGTGAAAAACAAGAAAATGTTGAATTGTATTGGTTTGTAGAAGAACACTCAGGTCGGTTTCCTCTAGGGAAGAGAGTATTGATCTGTAACAACACAACCACATCACTGATTCCAGGTTGTACCCTTTGCCAGCGTGAGCTGAAGATGCGAAATTACAAGACCAAGGCAAACTCAGGCAAGTATTTCAAGTGTATAAAGTGTATGAAACTTGTGACTTGTCAACAAGGGACATGGATGAACATCAGGAAGACTGCCTTACCCTTGCTTCTGCTTAGAAAGAATTTTCCAGACAATGCCTGCCCCCAGGAGAAGCAGGACTCCTGCAGCTGCGACTCCTGAGAGAGAAGGGTGTGTATTATTCTCACTGTGTGTTTTAAAGCATATCAGCACAAAAGACATTAAGAGGCATCTTCAAAGTAAGCAGAGGGAAGCGGTGCCTCCAAGGCCACTGCATGAAGCTAAAGATCTGGCCAGAAAAATGTTTCTAAGCTTCTTACCTAGGCCTACTGAACCAGACTTGTGCGATGCTGAAGGGAAGAGAAAAAGAAAAATCAGCAATCTATTCTAACAAAATATGGTGTTCCTCAGCTGTAGCTAATCACTTTATCAATCAAGTTTTTACTGCTAAAGCCTACAATACAGGATTTCTTAAAACCCACACCATTTTATATATATATATATATATATATATTTTTATTTTTTTTTTAATACAGAAATATACTTGCATATTCAAAAAAATTGTGGTTTTTGGTTTGATCTTTGTTTCATTCATGTTCCACTCACTCAGTTTACAGACTGGTACAGGAGGGTCCCAGCTGAAGTCCTCTTGGCACTGAATCTGACTGATGCCTTCCAACGTGTAACCATCATCACATTCAAGAGTGATGTTAGTCCCGGAGCGGTAAGTATTTCCTTTTATGCTTTTCTTAACACCTTGAACTTCTGGGAATACACATCTGATCTCTGAAATTAGAAATAACAATAAAAGGACATTTAATGAGAGGGAACATAAAATACAAGAAACAGAACTGTGGATTAGGACATTGGTTTTGAATTCTCTCTGAATGTAACCAGGAATTCATTCTTATTCCACATGGTAATTCCTTTCTTTATGGCTGCAGAAGAGGATAGGTGTGTCACTCCCATGTGAACATTTGTACAGATCAGCTACTCCACACTGATAGGGCAGATGGAAAACCATGGGGAGTAGGGATACCTTGAGAGAAGCCTGCCAGAGAAGGATTTTTCTGATACTGGGCTACCAAAAACATTTTGAGAAGAAAGGTGTAGCAGGGAAGAATTCTGTAGGAGCCTTAGAACCAACTGCCTATAACCCAGTTCTAGTCTGTAGACGTTTCTTACCCTGTCACCAGCCATATTATCTAGTGATAATTAATTTATTAATTAGTCCAACCATCTAAGCTACTTATATTATACCACTGATTTCAATGAAGTAAGTGAGTTGCTTCAATTTAAGCATCTAAACACCTTTGACAGTCCCAAGCCCAAGAATTCTGGAGAAACTTCTCGGTGGAGACCAAAGGGGTGATGTCAACATGTGACCCTTTGTTTTACACCTTTTTTAAAATATTTATCTTTACTATCACACGTAATAGTTACTAAAGACGCTTCAAAACCATGAGAATGCGGAATGGCAGGGCGAATTTTTCTGTGAGACTGCTTCCTTTAAAGAACCTCTGACTTATTTACATAAATAACATAATGGTACATCATTTCCTCTCATTGTTAGCCGAGTGTGTTTCAATTCTTGAGTCACTGAGGTGGGTGCAACTCCATGAAGGAAGCGCCCTGTGTGGGTAATGAATGTTATCTGGTGAACGTCCAGGTTTCCATGCAGGAACATCCACGCTAGGAAACTTGTGACATTGATGAAATTGCCTTTAGTCAGGTTTGCCTGATGACTGACCCTCACAGTGAGCTGCCCAGGCACAGATATAGAGGCATTTTCCGAGAAGGGAATGGTCAGGCTCATGTGTAATCTACAAACCATCCCTCAGCGACAACTTTGTTTCCTGTTAGTGGTAACTGGGGAGTGAGAGACACGAAAAGGGAAGGACAGGGAAAAAGTTTCTACTCTTCTGCTAGAAGTAAAAACTTTTTAATGGAGGAAAGTGGGTATGCAACTCATTTGTAGCAAGAAGAGCAGAGAATTAAAGCTGCCTTTCAGCATTGCCTCTGTCGTACTCATATCCCTCTGATTGTTAGCATGAGGCTCCCACCCGGCTTCTTTACAACAATATTATACTCTTCCTAGGGATAACAGAGAGTAGACAAATTCATAATTATAGATCAACACTGTCTAGCTATGATATAAAAGCAAAGTAATGATATGTAATGTAAAAGTAATGATATCCCAAGCAAAGTGAGAGGATGGAATTCAGTGTTAACTGCAGACTATTTTACAGTATTTTAGATTATGGCCCATGTATCTCTCTTAATTTTTCCCCAAAGTAAAACATGTATATCGGCATGGCTGAATGTCTCCTCAGCCCATTTCTGGTTCTGCCACCACAAATTCCAGACTACGTGAGCAAACTAAGCACAAACACACCTTTGCAGTGAGGAGGTGGTTGGCTCCAGGTTCCTGACCCCGTGCAGCTGATGAGAGCATTCCCAACGAGTGAATAACCTGGATTGCAGCTGTAGGATACAGATGCTCCGTAGGAAAAAGTGTCAGAGATGTTGCCTTTGAGCTTCCCGTTGGTGATGTTTGGAGGATGGAGACACTTCACAGCTGGGAAGTCAGGGAGAGAGAAACAACAGCGTTGACATGAGGATCCTGATGGACTGCCGGAGAGTAGCCAAGGCACTGTACCTTTGCAGCTTTGATTGTTCCCTTCTAATGTTTTCACCTAAGCTCAACAACTCATTTTGTAACCCTCTAACTCCATCAGGCTTTGGAAATAGGTATAAACTCGGTCTTGCTCTTATCACACGTTCTGTAGCAAAGGACTCAGATTTAGTCCTTCTACCAACCTTTCCCTAAGGCAAGGCATGATAAATGTCCTTACTTCTTAGCTTTCTGCAACGAAAACACACCTTGACAGACTGGAGGAGGATGGCTCCAGGCTCCAGACTGTGTACAATAAATAGATGCTGTCCCAATGAGAGAGAAGCCGGGCTCACAGATGTAGCTTACAGCTGTCCCAGGAGTGAAAAAAGCTTTTGTCGGGTCACTGAGAGACCCATGAGCGATATCTGCAGGCTTGGAACAGTGCAGAACTAGAAAGAGAGGAGTGCAGCTCAAAACAGAGCTCACAGAGACGAAAGGGGAAACCTTTGAGCCGCCGTGGACAGCTGTACACTCACTCCCGCAGTGTGGAATCCAACACACAGACCAACCCTCGGCACTCACTTCACCCCAAATCATCTCTAAAGCATTGGGCATCACACACATTTCTTCTTACAGAAAGAAACATTGTCCAACATCATCTTTCCTGCTATATCAGGTAAGAATAGTGATTAGTTCACATATATAATGGCAATTCCACACTTGTAAGACCATCGGGTTACAACATCCATACAGGTTCCTTATGGCCGGCAAAGCTGGCCTAAGCTCATTTTTAAGGTGTTTGTATGGAGAAACCGAGGCACCATATACTGCAGCAAGGATGGCAAAGATTAGGATGGGTGGATCTTCAGATCTGAACACTGGATTCTTGCCTCCTAAACATCTGACAACACATTACCGAGAGCAATAAGGTCAGAAAGGATAGCCTTCCAAGGACAGATAACACATACTTTCCTCCTTCACAGGTGAGGAGGGGAAGAGCCCCTGTGCCCCCAGGCTGGCACTGGGACTTGTGGAGGTCTTTTGGGACATGAGCAGTGTTGCATTCAATTGTAATGATGTCTCCAGGGACTCCAGTCTGACTGCTTTTCCATTCCCAACTCAGGCTCACACAGCCAACTGTGGACAGCAGGGGTATAAAGAACCCTTTAGACTGTGAAACTTGTGTGAGATAGAGCCCACAGAGCCCACAGACCTCGTTCCTGGCCACAGATACCTCATTCTTGGCCACAGAGATCTTAGTTCTTTCTTTACTTGCAGAGTTTGTTGAAGCAACAGCTTGTTTCAGCCAGTCCTGAGGCAAATATGTTTAACGCATTTAAGAAAGTTGAGAAGATTCAGTGAAAAGAGCACAAACACACCTTCACATCGAGGAAGGGGATGGCTCCAGACTCCATGCGCTGTACAACGAACAGACTTACTGCCGATGAGGGAGAAGCCGTGTTTGCAGCGATAGTGCACAAGTGCTCCTACAGCAAAAGCGCCTGACAAAGGACGGCTGTGTTCCCCGTTAGCAATGCCCAGAGGAGGCAGACACTTCACTACTGAAAGAGGGAGAGTGTAAGAGGTGATGTTCAGTCGTAAAAAAGGTAGAGAAGAGAGTAAGCACAATCGCCCCTCCCAAGGAGAGGTTGGGAGGAGTTAATGTTTAGTAAATCTTGCCTCTTCTTGTAATTGACCTACCTGGCTTCGCTGTGGTATCAGGATGATGATAGCGTTCTGCCACTCCATCTAGATGCAACATTAAGAGCTTAAAATACACACTTGGCTGAGCAAATACAATGCACAAATTTCCCTTCATTTTCCATCACCTTGCCTTTACACTTCTAGCAATAATTTCACTCCTCTCTGACAGTCATTGTGCCGCCCTGAAGCCACCAAATTTCTCACTTTCAGGAAATGAAGAGAATGTGGATTATGGATTGCAGCAAGCAGGGTGAGAAAAGTACAAATCATGCTTATACTTACCCAAAACCTGGCTTATCTCCTGTGTGAGAAGAGAGGTGTTAATAAAAGGAACAAGTTTTGGTTTCTCCTTAATGTAGTTGAAGCAAACAGGAAAACTCAAGCCAGCTTTGACTTCAGTGGGTGGGTGGGAGCTGTGGGGGAGGAATCGAGGATGCTGAGAGGTCAGAGCGCTGCCACTTACCCTGCTCACACACCGGTACAGGTGGATCCCATGTTTTATCAGCTTGGCACTGGGCTGTGTGATGGCCTCGCAAGGTGAAACCTTTGTGGCACTTAAAGCTAACAGTGTCTTTGTATGTGTAGCGATATTTAAGAACAGATACGGTCCCATTCTGGATCTGTGGGGCTGGACATACCACCTCTGAAAAATAAATTCATTATCTCAGAGAGGGAGCTGTATGTATGCTCTACTTGGTGCACGTATAAAGTCCATCCTTAAGGTGCCACTGCTCAGAGGAATTTCACGGGTAATACTTGGGGGGTTACCGTGTTAAACATATTTTTGTGCCTATAAACAGAATAATGCAAATAATGCAAATACATTGCAATAAACACATTTAATGGTGTAGAAATCCCTAAGTGCTGTCAGTCGTTCCCGTGACTGCTTTACTATACCAAGCTCACACCTCCCAAAGCAATTCCATCTGAAGAAAAGACTAATTGCAATGATCAACCCCTGCAAAACAGCCTTGTGGTTTGGTTACCAGTACAGTATTTCGAAGATCCCAGTTCAATTTTACTCAATATCCCACTCTTCTACTGCAAGACATGTTTCTTCCTTAATTTATTATTTATGTTTGTGAAAAAAAAAAATAAGGATAAGTCCTTGCAGGCATCTCAAATCTTCAGTCTACATAACAATGAAAGATCAAGAGCTAGCATCTGGAAGACTTTTAGAAGAAACTAAACAAGCGAGCAAAACAAAACATCCCACAGGAAAATTATGCTTAAAAAGGCTTATTCTTCAGGGTTCTGTTTATTTTAAGGAAATTCCACTTTTTAATTTTAAGGACTTAATTTGGCAATTGTGGTGGTGACCTACTTACTCTGACAAATGGGAAGAAGACCACTCCATGCGACATCTGGTCCAAAAATCTCGCATCGCCTCTGAGACTGTCCAACCAGTCGGTGCCTGGAGTTACAGAGAAAGAAACACAGGTTGATACCAAGTCATTCAGCTTCGGTTTTGCACTCCCACACTGACCCTACCCCCAGAGGTTTCCTTTGACTGATTCTGGCTGGTCCCCACCGAGGTGTTTCTGTCAGTTTGACACATGGGAATGAAGGACACCAAGTTCTTTCTAGATCCAAGAGGAAGAGCAAAGATCCCAAAGTGCTCCGGGTTAGATTGGTCAGGTGCTAAATCAGGACTCAGACCCAAGTGATTTCCAAACCACTGGAGCCTCCTTGCAGCACGTGCTTGCTTGCACTCAGCTCCTGCTGGGGTGGCCATCTGAAACTCACGGTTGCAAAGTAATCTACCGAGCACAGGCAGGGGAAAATGAGAGACACTTCTCCCTTTCCGGAGCAGGCAACTATGGCACAACTGGAACCAAAATACAAATTCTGGCTTGCTGTGGGAGAACGGCCGCGCAGCAGAGTGGGCTCTGAGCCTTTACTGTAAGTTGTCCAACACCGAGCTCAGGAATAGAGTCAGCAAAGGCAGCATCAGACTCACCCTTCTTCACACGTGTGGCTCACGGTTGACCCAAAATGAAGATCTGTCAGAACAACAACTCTGCCATTCTTTGGTGTTTCTGGGTATTTACATTGCTTCCCTGGGAAAGAACAAGGCTGAGTTTAAACTCCTCTCTTGAAGTTTTGTAATGCACTACGAGAAGGTATCTTAAGGATCGGTCCACGTTCAGATGCCAATAAAGATGTGTTTTTCAAAAGGCCAATAACTGCCCAAACTATGTGACTAGTGAAGCCATGTATGAATCATTTCTTAAAGAATTGTTTTAAGAAACCCACAAATGTAACATAGACAATTTTTAACAACCAATATCAAACTGATTGAGCTATTCACTTTTACAAAACGCTAGCGCTTCAGACCACGTGTGGTTTTTGAGGCATGTCAGAGTTGGGGGTATTCCGGGGTGTCTCATGTATCCCAGCTGGCAGCTGTATCGCACAGTGGCCCCAACAGCAAACTCTGTCAGATTTTTGTATTCCTTCGATAGCTCAGCAAAGGCTAAGTTTGGAGGTGTGCCACAACCACCTATCAGGAAAGAAAACACGGGGAGAAATGGGGCTATCAGCTACACAGAGTTGTTTTAAAATGTATGTTGAGTTTGCATAGATGAAAGTTTACAAGCGAAGCTGAAAACAAAGACTGAAGGATTCAAAATTTTGGAAAGAGCAAGGAAGAGGATGAATGCTGCAGGCTTTCCATGGCAGAAATTCCCAGACAATCCATAACTCCCATCTTGGAACCACAGTGTACCTGCACACTGAGGAGGAGGGAGGCTCCAGTTCCCAAAGTCAGTGCAGTAGAGCGATGCCTCTCCCAGGAGGCTGTAGCCAGGGTCACAGCTATAATTTACAACCATCCCAGCAGTGAAAACTTCCAAGCCCTGACTGCTGTGATTACCATTGTCAATATTTGGAGGTGAGGGGCATTGCAGCACTGAAGAAAGAGGAAAAACAAGATGAAAAAATGGTATGGATGGGGTAACACGCAGGAAGGATGCATGCGCAAAGCCCCCCAAATGAACGCAGCTCCTGCACGTGCCCGAAGCACACTCAGACCTCACTGGACCTGCCGTTCCCCCCCTCCTCATGCCCATTCTGCGGGCTGGCAGGTTTGCCTGCTCCGGGACCAGCCGAGCATGGGACGGGTGCTCAGCCGGCCATGGGTGCACGGGGAGCTGCGGCAGCTGCCGGCCCCACCTGTGCAGCGTGGGTACGGGAGGCTCCAGTTCCCTGAGGCCGTGCACAGCACGGAGGGATCTCCGAGGAGGACGAAGCCGGGCTGGCAGCTGTAGCTCACAGACATGCCACTGGTGAAGTTGGTCCCGAGCTCTGCGCTGTGCGTGGCGTGGGCAATGACGGGAGGCGGAGGACAAGGCAGCACTAACAGGGCAAGGACAGAGAACGGCGTTTTAGTGATTTTGCCCAATGTTGGAACACACATAACTTGACAAAAAACTGCCACACCTGAAGCGACGCAAGTGAGGCGGTGAGCACGACCTCAGTGCCCTCTGGCACAGGGATGGCCCTAAGCATCCTCCTGCCTAACCCCGAGGTGCCCACGCTCACCTGGCTTGCAGGTGGGGACAGCGGGTACCCAGCGGCCGTCGGGCTGGCACTTGGCTTCACGGCTGCCCCACAGCACATAGCCCGGGTGGCACTGGAAGGTGACGTTGGCCCCGGAAGGGTACACAGTGCGCAGTCCTTCAGCCACTTCTCCATGCTGGATTTTGGGGCTTGCACAGTTGATCACTGGAAGTGAAAAGCGGCAGAATATGGGCTGGGGAAGCGGCTGCTAGAGCTGAGGGTTCTCCCTTTGCTTTTGTGAGGTGAAAATTCAGGAGAGCTGTGCGACCACAACGGTCTCCTATCATTATGGGGAACAGCATTCAGAGCTCACCTTCACACCGGGGATAAGGGATGCTCCAGATTCCAGATGTCAAACAAGAAACTGTTGTTTTCCCAGTGAGGACGTAGCCCCGGTCACAGTAGTACTTCACCGACATTCCAGGGATGAACACTTTCACATCCTTGCTCTCACGATGGCCATTTTTGATATTTGGAGGGGAAGGACACTGTAGCACTACAAGGAGGGGAAAAAATCATAACCGGTGAAGAGCTGGTACCACAAACATCCACTGTAGGGTAAGGCAGCCTCTTCTTTCCTTCCCATTACCTTTTCTCAAATAGCTGGGGCTGTCACTGTTTGAATTATGTTTCCATCCTACCCTCACTTATCTTCCAGCCTTCACGTTTTTTGAGTTTATTGACATCAAGAACGATAAGTTCTCACTATTTAAGCATTTACAGTGGTT
Organism: Athene cunicularia; assembly: GCF_003259725.1. Taxonomy (NCBI): domain Eukaryota; kingdom Metazoa; phylum Chordata; class Aves; order Strigiformes; family Strigidae; genus Athene; species Athene cunicularia. The sequence continues at coordinate 1,700,951 of NW_020799136.1, read as the reverse complement.
AGTTTCCATCTGTGGCCCTAACAGCTTGCTCTGACCTTTCTCTGGTTGTGAACAAGATCAGACACCAGCCTGGTTCGCTGTCTCTTCGTGGATTCACTTGAAGAGGTGAAAGTTGTCCATAACAAGGGTCTGATTGGGGACTATGATGATGGGAGGACAGATTGGTGATGTTTTTCCTTTCCAGCCCTGGAGCGTGGCCCCTTTACCTCTGATGTGAGGTGGTTGCACCCTGTCAGGTGCACTCGGACCTTCAGAAGAAATCAGCTACCACCCACCACCTCATTTACACTTACTTTTCTCACAGATGGGGACAGGAGGGTCCCATGTGCCCCCAAACTGGCAGTAAGACTCTTGAGAGCCCTTCAAGGCGTAACCAAAATCACATTCGAAGACAATGAGATCCCCGAGTCTGTATGTGGTCTCCAGTTCAGTCATTCTTCCGTTCTCAATTGCTGGTCTTTTGCACCCATTTGCTGGAAATGAAGAGCATGAGGCACCAGTGGGGATGTGAAGCCCATCCTGGGTGTGGAGGGACACTGATTGGGGGCAGTATCTGCTGCTGAACCTTGCCATCACTGTCACAGGCATGTCAACATTATCTACTCTTATTCTTACACAAAATATCATTATCCAACTGCTCCTGAGAGTCTGTCCTTACTGGGGGATGAAAAGGGAAATCCACAGAGGCAGATGGAGCTTCTCCTGCCCATGGGACCTTTGCTCTCTGCCCCACACTGGAGATTTGGTCTGCAGCGATTAGATTGAGAGCCAAGAAGGAAGAAAGGGCCCAGGGAAAGATAAAAGAAGCCACCACAAACAGACCTTCACATCGGGGCTGGGGCCGGCTCCATGTCCCCTTGGCGGTACAGCTGATGGAGGCGTTCCCGATGAGGGAGTAGCCGTCCCTGCAGCTGTACTGCACAGCCGAGCCCGGGAGGTGGCTGTCCGAGGGCTGGCCACTGTGATTCCCGTTGGCGATGCCTGGAGGGGGAGGACACGTCACCTCTGCGAAGGAGAAGGAAAGACAGATAAGGGATATGGACAGGGCAAGAAAAAAATCCTAAAAATCCAACTTTCCAAAGCCAGAGTTAATTCCATTAACTACTTTGAATAAATATCTGTCATGTTAGCTATCTTCCTGTCAGCGCGTGCAGCCCCCTCCACAGCCACAATCATTCCTTCTGCCACCCAGAACCAACTCTCGCCGGCGGGGACGGACGGACGGACACAGAGCCCTACCTCCACACCGCGGCGGTGGCCCGCTCCACACACCGTGCTCCCCGTCCACCGTGGTGCAGAAGATGGAGGGCTCTCCGGCCAACGAGTATCCGGGCTCGCAGGTGTAGGTGACTGCATCCGCGTAGGAGAAGGTGTCCGTCGAGTGCCCGCTGTGCCTCCCGTGGGGGACGTCCAGAGGTGGGTCACAGGTGATACCTGTGAGCGCGTACAAGGTGCCATTTAGCATCAGCACTGCAGCAGTGCCCGGGGGCTGCCAGACGGACATGCTTCCCAGGAAGGGAGCCAATGGGGTTGAACCCGTCTCAGCGGTGATGCTCTCTGGATCCAGTGACCCAAAATTATCCAGAGACAAAGCTTGTATGGAAAAAAATCACATGTGGGAAGGAAAACTGGTGCTCTCCTGTGAGTCACTTCAGTGCTGCCCACATCTGGAGGTGGTGGGACAATTCTTACCTCCCTCTCCATAACCACTGTTGACACATGCAGGGAGAGCCTGGCCACATCATTCCTACACATGACCAGTGAGAAAAACCCCAGTAACAGGGAGTTTAATATAATAATGATTTTCCCTGTTTGGGCTAGGATAAATAAAAGACCTTTGGAAACATTTTCGGAAGCATCCAAAACAAAACAAAATTAAAAGAAAAATAAAAGGTTTTACACGTACAGTAACTTGGGAAATCTTTTGCAATAAAATCTTTGTCTTGAAAGATATGCCACTTTCCCTTGCAAGCCATCTCCAAGGACCTTTTGGTGTGACCTACTTACGTTGGCAGACAGGAGCATCTCCACTCCATAAGACATGTGTGCCAGAGACCTCGCATGTTCTCTGAGAACCTCCAACCAACTTGTACCTGGAGCCACACAGAAGGATCTCTTAATTTACATTAAGACACTTGGGAATTCTTTACAACCCTTGTAAGAGGCAGCCAAGACTTTTGGCTAGGGAACTAGGTTCCTTCATGTAAAGCTGAAAATCTGCTTCACTCTCACTTGGCAGCGGAATTCAGGGAGTTGCAAGACTCACCCTGTGTCACAAGTGTAATTAACTTTGGACCCGAAGAGGAGGTCTGTCAGGACAACAGCTCTGCCGTTCTCTGGATCCCCGGGATTAGGACACTTTTTCCCTAGAAGGGAATGCCCGGCACTGTTAGCCCTCAGCTGCTCCCTCACATCCCAGCCAGGGATGCTAACACAGAGACCAGACTGCATCAAGAAACCCATAAAGCTAGAAAAACTTGAAAATCCAGCCAAGCCTGACACTTTAGTTTTTTTCAGCACTTGCAAGACATACTTTTACAGAACTCCAGTGCTGCAGACCACGTCTGATTCCTGAGGCATGTAATGGCCGGTGGCATCCCCGGGTGCTGGGCGTACCCAGGCCGGCACACGTATTCCACTGTCCTCCCCACGGGAAAGACGGTCTGGTTGCCGTACAGCTCCTTCAGCTCAGCAAACTCCAGTTGGGTAGGTGCATTGCAGCCAGCTACCAAGAAAGATAAGCCAGCCCAGTTGTTAAAGGAGTCAAAAAAAAATCAAATTTGGGAGAGCAGGGGGAAGGTTCACATTCAGAGCACTGATCGAACACTTGCCCTGCTCGCAGGTTGGCACGGGCGGCTCCCAGGTGTTATTCAGTTGGCATCGTGCCACCCTGTGGCCGCGTAGAACATAGCCTGGCTCACACTCAAAGGTGATGGTATCCTTGTGTGTGTAGGACGTCCTGGGAGACACGATCCTCCCGTTCTGGACCCGTGGGACAGGACATCTTGCCTCTGGAAAAGAAGTGCAGGTCCTCAAAACAGGCACTTAGGCAGTGTGAAGAGCTGTTCAGCTGCGAAGCCACTTAGAATTACAATCCACTTTAAGACACAAGCCTGAAAATAATTTCCCCACAGATGCCCAAATCCAGCGATGTCAAACACTGAGAGAGAGACCGGAGCTGAAAGGTGAGGCTGGGGGTGCTGGAGGCAGCGGAGAGGCCCCAGCCTCCTTCCCTCTGCCTAGACTCAGCTACGAAACCAGCCTGGGCTAATCCTGGCCTAGCAGGCACTTGGGCAAGAAGTGCTGTTGTCTGGAGGGCTCCTAGTCTTTTCAAATACGAAGCAGTAGGGCTGGGGGGATCGTACCCGAGTATGCGCATGTGCACACACAGCCTACCTCCGCACCGCGGCGGGGGCCCGCTCCACACGCCGTTTTTCCCGTCCCGGGTGGTGCAGTAGATGGAGGGCTCTCCATGGAGCGGGTACCCGGGGTTGCAGGTGTACGTTACAGATATGCCGTAGTAGAATTCATCCAGCAGCCTGCCCGTGTGCTTCCCGTTAGGAATGTCTGGAGGTGGCTCACAAGGGATACCTGCAAAGGTGCAGAACAAGGCTTCTGCATTCAACAGCAGCACCAGAGGACTTGAAATACCTCAGTCTGTGGGGCATAAACACTCCTCCTAGAGATGGAGTAACTGCAATGGAGTGACCTTCCGGGTGAGGCCTTGAAGGCAACTAGATCCCATCTCCCTGGCCAGCAATGTCTGCGACAGAGAGCAGACCAGTAAGACAAACCTCTATGGAGGAAACACCTACATGCTTTATCTTTTCTACTGTTTAAGCACCAAAAAAATTTAGATCTAAGGAAGAAATTCCCCCCTGTGAGGGGGGTGAGGCCCTGGCACAGGCTGCCCAGAGAAGCTGTGGCTGCCCCCTCCCTGGAAGGGTTCAAGGCCAGGTTAGACGGGGCTTTGGGCAACCTGGGCTAGTGGAAGATGGCCCTGCCCATGGCAGGGGGGTGGGACTGGATGATCTTTAAGGTCCTTTCCAACCCAAAGCATTCTATGTTTCTATGAAATATTTATTTTGCATTTATTTGCCTGTGTAAAATCCTGATCTTTCAGCTGCACACAATGCCAAGGCATGCACAGGCTGCAATCTGTATGGCACCTTAGGTTAACAGGTGCCTGGAGAATCTGTAAAATGCTTTCAAATCCCACAATGTATCAGTAAATATTTCTTTCTTCATATGAAACTGTCACCTAATGAGCAACACTACTTAATCAGCGGAGAAACACCCAGGTGTAGTTGCGGAGGTGCAGCACAGCAGCTCTTGGGTACACACCAGTTATCGGGGTGCTCGGAGTGAAAGAGCGCCCACGGTTTGGGAATTTGGATTCATCCTCTGGCCCTCCCACGCCCTCTGCCTCTCCTTAGGTTTGAGCTTTGGTCTCTCTGTGCCTAACAATAACAACCCTTAAACGGAAGATATTATTTTCCCTTCCTCTCTTGCTGCGGGCTTGTGGTCACTCAGAGACAGGATACCCAAGTACTGCTGACAGAGCTCCAGCTGAGACATTGCTTTCTATACGCCGTTAAGTTTTGAGGTCTTGTACCTTTCCCAGAACATTTTCTTGTGACATCAAAACCTTCTGTTATTTGTCATGCCCACAAGAGCAGAGAAATTCCCTGTGAAAGCTTTGATCGGAAAGATTTGGCAATCTCCGTTGGAAAATATTTCCAGAATCCATGCAGAGCCCCGGAGGTGTAAGCTACTTACGCTGACAGATGGGAACATTGCCACTCCATGCCACACGTCCACCAAAAATCTCACATTGTCTGCTGGCTTGTCCGATTAACCTGTACCTGGTGTTAAAGGGGTTGAACATTCATCTCGGTTCAGCTGGAGTTCCTACCCCCTCCTAACCACCCCGGGTGGTGTGATCAGCCCTGCTGACAGCAGAGCTGTGGCCCTGAAGGAGAAGGTCCCTTCCTAGCTCTGCCTGACCAATTTCACAGTATATACATGGACACATAAGATATCCTTACGTGTTATATCAGTACAGAACACTATACAGTGGCTTCTGTACAGAATCCATTTGTCAGGAGTGACTGAATAGGAGGAAAAAAGGGAGACTTACCTAATGAGTCTCTCCTTGCTGTTTTGAGCAGTAGCCAAACCCAGGACTTACCCTTCTTCACAGCTGTAGACCACTGTTGACCCAAACATGAGATCTGTCAGGAAAGCAATTTTACCATTCAGAGGTTCACCAGGATGATTGCATTGTTTCCCTGGAGGAGGAAAAAAAACCTCATTTTAGGCTTCTGTCTATCCATACCATGGTGCAACAGATGCAACTATTACTCCAGTAATCTGTCCACATTTCCAATTACCCCCCAAACGGGTTTTGAATAACAGAGTTACATGGCTTTACTAGTCACATACTATTTGAACATCAGAATAACGTTAAGTTTTTTTCAGCGTGGACAGAACCTAGCGCCTATCCTTCTTGAATAACGGACACCAAATCAAGGAGCTATTCACTTTTACAGAATTCTAGTGCTTCTGACCACACTCCGCTCTCAAGGCATGTAATAGTAGGTGACATTCCTGGGTGTTTAGCATATCCAGGTCGGCAAGTGTATTGCACAGTCTTCCCAACAGAAAAAGCAATCTCATTTATATGCTCCTGATTTAGCTCAGCAAAGTGTAACCTTGTAGGAGCACCACAACCACCTATTGAGAAAGAAAACAGACATGAGAATCAGGCAGGACAAGCATGCTGGGTGCAAACACAGAAAGAACACTGTTATGAGAAAGGGTATTTGGTTTGCCTTGCAAAATTGTGGGTTTTTTTGGCTTAATATAGCTATTATTGAACAAACACAACATATTTGTTCAGAGGATTCCAGAGGATCAGGTTCTTATTCCCAGGATATACTTAAATCTTCCACTCACAGGGTTTAACCACAATTTTTTAATGGAGTTAAGGGACAAAAAATAGCAGTGTACCCCAGGGCAATTGTGTCACTATTTACCTTGCAGTTCAGGCCTGTTGGAGAGCTCCTGGTAATGGTGTGGTCTATTGCAGAAGGGAACAGGAGGGTGCCAGCTGCCATCCTCCTGGCAGAAGACTTTAGCACTGCCTTGCAGGCTGTAACCATCGTCACACTGAAATGTCAACATTTGCCCAGGTGCAGAGATAGAGCCGTGACCATCAACTTGCCTTCCATTCTCTATATCTGGATTTCTGCAGACAGCCACTGGAAATGATGACGCGCCAAAGAGATATGCAGAGGATGTTGGAACAAATCAAAACAAAAAACTCACAAGCTGTTAATATTGCGACAAAAAAATCAACATAACTTCTACATAAACATCGCCAGCCCCACCTTGACAATAGAAGGACTTGAAATAAATTTATACCGTGCAACACTATATGGAATTAACACTCTCTGAGGATCTGGCTGCAATGGTCAGGATCTCCCCTGGGCTCAGAGCCACACTATGAGCTTCTCCCGCAAGGGGACAGACACGGACGCACCTTCACAGCGAGGGCTGGGCTGGCTCCAGTTCCCTGATGCTCTGCAGAACACAGCGGCATTTCCAACAAGGTAGTAGCCAGGATCGCAGGTGTATGTTACAAACATTCCCGTGGTAAAAAATGCTTTGTCCTTGGCATTGTGATGTCCATTGGTGATCTCCGGAGGCATGGGGCAGGGTCGGACTGCGACAGGGAGGCAGAAAGACTCAACTCAGCGAGAGAGCAGCGTGCAAGAGAAGGAGCTGGTGGGATGCTTGAACGATGGGTGAAAGCCCATTGCAGTTACGGCTTTGCCTGCACATGCTGTCCCTGCCTGCACACGCTGTCCCTGCCTGCACACGCTGTCCCTGCCTGCAAGGAGCACCCCGGGCAGGGCTACCCTCGGGGAAGCAGTGGGCACCCACACTCACCCTTCTCGCAGACGAGCACCGGTGGATCCCAGGCCCCCCCGGGCAGGCACTGGGCCTCATAGGCGTCCTCTGAGGCATAACCGATGTCACAGCCAAAGTGAAGAGTCTCTCCAGCTTTGTAGGTGCTTTGCAGCCCATGGACCTGCCCGTTCTGCACCTCGGGAACGTCGCAGCCGATTGCTGTGGGGAACATGGACAGCACCCATTAAACTTCAGCACATGGGCCGGATCCTGCACACACGGCCCCCTCCCTTCTCATCTCTGCCATGAGCCCGTCTGTGCTGTTCCTACAGGACATCCAGCACCCTTTCCGCCAGCCCCCTCCCCAGCAATGGAGCACCCACCCCCCCCACCTTTGCAGCGGGGCAGGGGCCAGCTCCACACCCCGGCCTCTGTGCAGTTGATGGACACGTTTCCAAACAGCTCGTAGCCATCCTTGCAGCCATAGTACACGGTCACTCCCGGAGAAAACTTGTTCAAGGACTGTCCGCTGTGCAGCCCATTGGCGATGTTTGGTGGCCGAGGACATGTCACCTCTGGAGAGAGAGAGGAAAAGCCCATGAGAACATCTGGGAGAGGAGACACCTGAGAGACAGCTCAATGCAAACCTCCTGCACAGCAGACATGGGGGAAGGCACATGAGGAAGGCAGAGGGCTCGCACAACAGGTACTGCCAGGTCTGGCCTGACAGCCACTCTTTGGGTGCCCAACATCTCCTCTAACTTTTCTGGACAAAGACGGTTGGACTGATTTGTAAAAATCCCTCTGGTCTCACCCTGAAGGCTGTCACACCCCATGGCCGTGCCTGGTCCCCCGTACCATCACCGGCCGGCTCTCCGTGGTGTGCTGCAGCCAGGCTGCCACCGGAGCGCCGGGACAAGGGTGCTGGCTCTGAAGCCCCCTTTGCACTTGATCTCACATTAAGAGGGGATGTGCCAGCTCCCGGACATACACTGCAGGGTGACCAGCACCCAGCCCCAGCATAAGAGCGAGGTACAGCGTGTGCAGCTGCAGTTATAGAAAGACCCAGCTGTGGTTCATGTGTCTAAGCTTCTTATTTACGTGTTATAAAACTTTATATTTCATTAAAGGGGAATTGAATCCCTCACTGAAGGGCTCAGTGACAAGTCAGGATCTCCCCTGGGCTCAGAGCCACACTATGAGCTTCTCCCGCAAGGGGACAGAAACGGACGCACCTTCACAGCGAGGGCTGGGCTGACTCCAGTTCCCTGATGCTCTGCAGAACACAGAGGCATTTCCAACAAGGTAGTAGCCAGGATCGCAGGTGTATGTTACAGACATTCCCGTGGTAAAAAATGCTTTGTCCTTGGCATTGTGATGTCCATTGGTGATCTCCGGAGGCATGGGGCAAGGTCGGACTGCGAGAGGGAGGCAGAAAGACTCAGCGAGAGAGCAGCGTGCGAGAGAAGGAGCTGGTGGGATGCTTGAACGATGGGTGAAAGCCCATTGCAGTTACGGCTCTGCCTACACACGCTGTCCCTGCCTGCACACGCTGTCCCTGCCTGCAGGGAGCACCCCGGGCAGGGCTACCCTCGGGGAAGCAGTGGGCACCCACACTCACCCTTCTCGCAGATGAGCACTGGTGGATCCCAGGCCCCCCCGGGCAGGCACTGGGCCTCATAGGCGTCCTCTGAGGCATAACCGATGTCGCAGCCAAAGTGAAGAGTCTCTCCAGCTTTGTAGGTGCTCTGCAGCCCATGGACCTGCCCGTTCTGCACCTCGGGAACGTCACAGCCGATTGCTGTGGGGAACATGGACAGCACCCTTTAAACTTCAGCACATGGGCCGGATCCTGCACACACGGCCCCCTCCCTTCTCATCTCTGCCATGAGCCCGTCTGTGCTGTTCCTACAGGACATCCAGCACCCTTTCCACCAGCCCCCTCCCCAGCAATGGAGCACTCACCCACCCACCTTTGCAGCGGGGCAGGGGCCAGCTCCACACCCCGGCCTCTGTGCAGTTGATGGACACGTTTCCAAACAGCTCGTAGCCATCCTTGCAGCCATAGTACACGGTCACTCCCGGAGAAAACTTGTTCAAGGACTGTCCGCTGTGCAGCCCGTTGGCGATGTTTGGTGGCCGAGGACATGTCACCTCTGGAAAGGGAAAAGAAGTTGCCCTGTGAGTCAGCTGTTTGCCATTCTATGTGCTACTGGGACAATTTGGGTAATATCAGGGTAATATCCTGAATTCTGCTTAGTCTTTGTTCCATTTGCTAGTTCAAAGTATTAGTTAACAAAAGGGACGGCAGCGCTAAGATTACAATCACATTGTGGCTGGAGGAAATTTCTAACAATAATGACATCCTGACCAGAGGACTCCCAGGCACGTCAAGGCATTGGGCAGAAGATGCACATGGACACGGAAGCAGCAAGAGCGAGAAGCTGTGATTACTTCCTGTTCCAGGAGGAAGATGAAAACATCCCACATCTGACCAGAAGCAGAGTCACCGATATCCCCCCAGGGCGGCAGATCCTGCCATCCCCGCAGCCCTCGAGCGTGCCAGGGGTGTTACAGCCTCTGGCCACACAGCAGCTCAGCCCAGGGTTAACTTCTCCCCATCCCTCTCAGAGCCCAAGGCAGGGCAGGCTGCAGCCACCCCCATGTCTCTCCCCAGCTAGTTTCTTCGAAGCCATTTCTGTCTCCGAGAGCCAAGCTGGCAGCACTTTGGTTTGAGAAGCAAGGAGGACGGATTCACCCCGGCTTTGTTTTCCCACCGAATTTTAGCAGACCCAAGAGGGAGCTTCCCCCCGTGGCTATCACCACTCGCGCCGCACGCTGGGACACTTGCCCTTTTTGCACACTGGCAGAGGTGGGATCCATCCGAATTTAGCTCGGCACATGCTTTTGCGGGAGCCCTGCAGGGTGTACCCTGTGTTGCACACAAAGCTTACGGTGTCCCCGGTCCTGTAGAAAGAGCGAGCGATGGATACTCTCTTCCCATGGCGGACACGTGGGAATGGGCAATAGGAGGCTGGAAAAGGGAGAGAAATAAAACATCATTTACCTACACAGCTCTCAAGCTCTTCCTGCCTGAGCTGGTTGCTGCGTTGATGGTTTCCACACAGCCTGAGCAGGGGAGTGAGGCAGAAGAACTGCGTGTCCAGGATTTTGTGTCAATCACCTAGCGAGGTCAAGAGCCTTCCGTGGCCTTTCTGCGTGCTCCTACCCCACAGGCTGGGACCATCCCCTGGGTCCAATCTGACTGGGGAAACGTTGGCAGGACCACCCAGGACCGACCTAACGGCAGCCCAGGGCTCTGTGCTAGCAGGGGCACCCAGGGGTGTGCAGTGTGGGCTGGGGGTGCCATGTGAAACCTCTGCTGTGCCTTAGAGGGGACCTACCGTGAACCTGCTGGGGTGCTTCCAGGGGTGCCGAGGGGTTGTTTGCAGAGGGAAAGGGAGAGGCAGAGGTAGACAGGCAGAGAGGCAGGCAGATGTTCACAACTAAAGCCACAGGGAAGTACCTTTTTATTCACCGGGCAAATACTTGCACTAGATGCGGAAATGTAGAAAGAAGGTAAAAGAGACGCCTCTCACTGATAATATCCTTTGAATTGCTGAGTAAAGGGCCACAGCTCTGTGCCTCTGCGCTGTTCAGGCACAGCCCATCGCGAGCTCCGAGGCTGGCTTTGCTGGAGAACCACAGCTCTCCAGCATCAGACGGCACGGGAGCAATGACAGCTGCTTCCACAAGGCTGGGAACTGAACGCATATACCTCAGCTGAATATACAGAAACCCAAGTATAATAGAAGAAAATATGACTTAACCTTTTTACAAAGTGTTAACTTAGTGATATTTCTTTTTTTAAAAGAACATAATCTAGCCTTTCGCAGTCACTGATGCTTGACTCCCAGCCTGCCACTGAGCTACTGCAGCCAGCTAAGGTCAGCCTTTGGTCTCTCAAGATGCCAGTGAGTAATGAACGTGATTGAGGATAGAGGCTGAAGTCTTCTCCATATGGTACCAAGACACTTCTCAAATCTTACCAGGGCAGCCAGGTTGCAGCACCTTACAGCTTACAGGACAGGAAGGAGTAAACACCACCACACTGCAGTGATGGAGCTGAGCTTCTGTAGGTTTTGGCTACCCTGTCTCAAACACACGGGCACACCCGGCTACCTCCCAGGCTTTCATGCCCTGTGGGCTTTCAGACTGAACACACCAAACAGCACAGTCTTTTGCCATTTTACTCTCCTGTGTCATCTCAATGCATTTCTGTTTATCACAGGAAATTTCAGTTTGACAGAGCTCAAACACAATCTGTTATTGGAACAAGCTCCTTGCCTCACTGCTCTAAGACGCGGTACCCATAACCAGCTTTACTTTGGCAGTTTAAACACGTATGTTACGAGAAGCCAGGCAAGTTGTGAAAGACTCTTCACAGCCTTCCATGGAGAAGTTGTAGCTCCCTTTCCCCTGGCCACTGAAGGGCACAGCGTGGCCCCGGTGCCATCCCAGAGAGTCTTTTTCATTAGCAGAGAAGCTCAGAGGCTCCGTGATGCTCAGGGTCTGCCGTGCTGAGGTCCACCCGGGGCCAGCATAAGGCTCAGGGAAAAGCAAAAGGATCAGCGAGGAGAGGAGCAGAGATGAGGAAGAAGAGGGCCATGAGAGGAAGGCCCCAGCGGTGCAGACCTGCTGGTCCTCCTTACCTTGAGCCCTGTCCGTGGTGGCCAGGAGCAACGCGGAGCTGCCCAGGAGGCAGAGGGCGAAGGCAAGCACCATGCTCCGGTCCCCGGTGCAGACTGCAGCTCCTGGGGGGCTGTGGGAAGATAAAGGCACCCCAGTTCCCCCCACTGCCCCCATGTGCGGAAGGAGCCGCAGCTGCGGGGCTTCCCAGGGCCACGGGACAGGAACCTGTGGGCTCCCCAAAACAGGATGGGCACAGCCACCACCCTCGGGCAGGCTGCAGGTCCCACACGCTGCTTCTGCTGCTATTTTTGGCAGGGGAGGATGGGCCCCTGGGACCACAGGGACCTGTGAGAGGGGTGGGTGCAGGCACAGAGGTACTGTCAGCCAAACCGTGCCCTTGGTGGGGGGCATCCTCAGTTAGGGAAGTGACCCAGGCTCTGCCCCAAGTCCCCGGGTGGTGACAGCAGCCCTTCCCACGCCGAAGGGGCATGGCTTGGTGCCCGGGTACGGGAAGGGCAGAGTGGTACATTCTCTCCTCCCACACACGTGGGACTGGCGGCTGTCGGGGACGCGTCTGTCCCTCAGGGCCGTGGGTGCTTGGGCCAGGCGGTGCAGCCCTGCAGCCAGGGACCTGACCCCTCCTGACCCGACCCTGGCTGCTCTAGGACTCATATCCAAGGTGGCCTCATCCCTTGCCACTGGCTGGAAGAATAAAAATCCACAGACAAGACTTTTTGATGTAGGAGCAGCCACAGGAACCTCCAGCTCCCCACCTCACATAGCAGAGGATGTTTTCTGAGCCTAACACAAGCAGCGAAGTGTGCATTACTCAAGTCTTTTTATCTCTTTTATTGACAAAGATCTTCCAGTGTTTACAGACCCAACATTTACACTTCAGAATTGCACTTGTTTACACTCAGATTATGAAGTAAAATTATGTAAACTCAATTATGAACACAGCAGATAAGCACTCTTCAACACCCGTAAGCTATGTCACAGCATTCACAGTTTCTTCCATTTGGTTGCAGATTTTCCAAATGATTTTCCATGCGGTTGCATTTTTTCCAAATGATCCAAGACCTAAATCAGGTCTTAAATCATTTGGAACAACCACTCTGGACTAGGCAACAGGAATAATTGTGCTGGGATTAAAATAACGAAACAGAACACAACACTAAGCTGTGAGGCTTTACATTTGTGTTTTGTTCTTCTAGTCACAAACATGGCTTATGGTAAGAAATACATACAAATAACCAGCAATCTGCAAGTCCTTGTTCTGCAGACTGGTTTCCAAAAACAGTATCTGGCAGTGCCCCAGTGACAGCTGAGCAGGACAGTGCTCTGCGGGGAAGGGAGAACTTTGTGGGTTTATTTGGAACAGGGCTAACTTGTTGATGGAAATGGCTATTTGTGGTTTTCCCTCTCATTAGATGCGTGTTCCTGTTAACAGGAAAGCACTGTGAAAATGCAGAAACAAAAAGCATGTAGTAGACACATTTCAAATACTTCCTGATCCCAAGTGCGCGTCATGAGAAGCTCACAGATGGGCGATTCACCTCTGTGTCAGACAAAACACCAAACCTCAAATTCTTGCTTTACTGGCAGCTAAAAGTCCTGATGTCTCAAGCTGGATTCGGGCTCAACAAGTTTAAATTTCATCACAGGGTTTTTTTTTTCCCCTTATAAACAGGATTCTCAGGAAACCTTCAAATCCTTACTTCATTTGACGAGATGCTACATCCCTCTTTCGCTTATTAAGTGATTGTTTAGCGAGGCTGAGTTAAAGCCAGGAAAGGACATCAACACCACAACATGGGCTTTCTATCAGCCAGACAAATCAAGGGCACTTTTGCCTGCTTCTTTGGTTTAAATAAAGTGACAGAGGTCCCGTCATCGGAGCTGTCCCTGTGGCACTGCCAAAGCCTGGCTGGAGTTGAGGACAGCACGCGTCCTCGCTCACCTCTATCCACCCTCACAAACTGTTCTCAGCACAACAACCAGCGAGATAGGTCAGACAGATGAAAACACAGTGCAAGAAAGGTGGTGTGGGGTTTGCGTCCTGTTCCCCATGGAGGAATAAATTAAGGCTCTGGCTCGATGTGCATCTGCGCCTGCCGCGGGTGCAGCATCAGAGCAGCAGTCGCCCTGTGCAGCCACCCGCCAGCCCTGCTGCGAGCAGGGCAAGAGCCCAAAACCCCGCGTTTTCTCCCCAGAACCACCACAGCCCCTGGGCACCCTGGGGCTGAGCTGGCACCCGGCCAACCTGTGCTGGGAGCCAGCACAGTTGGGGTGCACTGCACCCCCTGAAAAAGCCTTTTAAGTGCAAAGTCAGACAGCGATCCCCTGCTTTGGACTCGCCCCAGGCAGGCAGCATTTGAGCAGAAAGTGAAAAGGTTCACACGCAACAACTTTCTGATGTTTGGTGGCATCTGCCACGACACCTGCAAGTTCTGCATTCGGCCCGGACACACCTGCCCGTGGATGAGCTCCGCTGCCTCCAAGCACCCACCCAGCTGCGCTCCCCCGGGGCTTTCAGCCCACCGAAAGCTTCAGCACTTGGGTAGAAGCGTTGAGTCACCGCAGAGACAAGACGGGCGTTTCCACAAGGTACTTGCGGAAAAGCCTCGTCGTGATACAATGACAGTGCCAGGGCAGAGACCTTCAGCCGAAGATTAAAACTAATCTTAGTACACACAGGAAGAGTCAGAATAGTAGTTCTTTGTCATAAGATATTTAAATTTTTTTCTCTCTGGTAAAATTACTGATTTGGAAGGATTGCTATTTGCACAAGGGTTCAGACTCGCCTCGAAGTAACGGCTACAATTGCGCTTTTATATGAACATTTTCAGTGCTTTTGGTAGTCACAAATTACACCTGACTTATTCATATCCATTTTTTTAAATTATGTATCACTCACATGAAGACATCACTGTTAATCCTCTTGGCAGTGGCAGCACTTTCCACCTCAGAACACTTAAGAAACCCCTGAATCCCAACTAGGACCAGGCACAACGTGACCGTAGCGGGGCTGAGAAACGGCATGTGGAGGTACCTGAAGCGCAGGATTTTCTTGAGCCTTTCTATTGCAGCATGAATGTCTTTGGCATCATTGCAACTTCACGTGGGGATAATCACTCGAGTTCTGAAGAGCGTTCTCAGCTGGGTGGCAGAGATCCTCCCAGCCCGGCCCCGCGCTTGAGCTGCTGCGTCCAAAAGCGTGAGGGCAGTCCCGGGCAGCGGCACGGAGCGTCGGGGTTCGTCATCCCGGGGCTGTTGGTGGCTGCTTCGAGGCCAGTTTCACAGGAGAGAAAAGCAGGGCACTGGGATGGGCGTGATCAAGTTCAACACATCTACAGCTGCCTCCCCGCTGGGCCTGTTCCCTAATCTAGATGTTCATAATCAGCAATGCCAGGAGGAGGGGGAAGATTCCTACAGCAGACAGATAAGAAGCTTCAGTCTTTACTCAAAACATATTCAACTATCTTTTCCCTCCCTGGTCCCCTTTACCTTCCCCCCTTTTTTCACAGCATGATCTCAAAGTAACAATATAAATAGAAGAACAGACTGTAGCAGAAGGCTTTTAAACCTATTTCAAGCAGAACACACAGGAGACAACAACATAAAGACAGGCAAGAGCACGGCACAGGGCTTCAGGAATCTGTATTACTTACCAACAGTGATCATGTTCGCTGCACCTGGAAGGGAAGCAAGCCAAACATGAAACTCTGTGCCCGTTCAGCACGGTAATTCATCAGATGACACCACGTGCAGTATCTCGAACCAGAGCCAACGCACATGGAAGACAATTCAAGCAACACACAGAACGGGACCCCTGCGTAGCCCAACTCCACCGACGTTTTACCTGTTAAAACCTAGATGTATTTACCAGGATACATTTCCACTAGCCTGCAAGTCCACACTGCAACCTAATCGTGCTCGTTTGGCACGAGACTGTGGCTGAAGCTGTTTCAGGAAGCATCGAAGGCTTACACCTTAGCAGAATTATCTGATTTGAGGATTCACGGAGGAAGGAGAAGATAGGTATTTTGAAGACAGAGAGGAGGCAGCAAGACAGATACAGAAGACAGTCACCTTTGCATTCAGGAGTAGGCTTGCTCCAGACTCCATGGTCTTGAAGATCAACCGTACAGCGAATAGAGGCCGCTCCAGCAAGGGTAAAGCCCTCCTTGCACTTATAAACTACAACAGAGCCGTGGACAAAGGCTCTGCCCTTCGTGCCATTGTGCATCCCGTTGTCAATCATTGGGGGCTCTTCGCAGAGAACATCAGGGAGCTGTTCTGTAGGAAGAACCCCACCTTTGCATTCAGGAGTAGGCTTGCTCCAGACTCCACGGTCTTGATGATCAACCGTACAGTGGATAGAGGCCGCTCCAGCAAGGGTGAAGCCATCTTTGCATTTATAAACCACGACAGAGCCGTAGACAAAGGCCCCACCCTTCGTGCCATTGTGTATCCCATTGTCAATCGTGGGGGGATCTTCACAGAGAACATCAGGGAGCTGTCCTACAGGAGGGACATCAGCGAGAGCGTCTGAGTACTTCTCCTAACGGAGGAGGTGCAGAGCTGTGTGGGGAGGAGGAGGTACAGCCAAACGCCACCCATCCAGCAGCAACTGAAAAGACTTTGAGCTTTCTTGCTTGGTACTCGCCTCAGTTACGGCCATTAGCCACAGCTCCAGGATCACACCCCATGAAATCAGCCACTGAAGTGCCTAATTAGGCCAGAAGAAATACTTCAGCCCTTTCTAGCTTCACATAACACTATACACCAACTTTGTAACCCCTGATTTCAGTGTTGTACCAAATGGAGTGGACCGAGTTCTAACATCCAATGATCTTCCTCTTTCCCTGGTAACTACAGAAAGAAAACTTTCTTCCTGTGACTTTTTTTTTTTAAATAATTCCTGCTCTTCCTTGCTCCTTCCACTTTGCCAGCATAATTTCTGAACTGTATGAGACTATTGCACCTCAGGCCCTACAGCTTGAGTTAGTACTGAAACCCTCAATTTTACAGCTGATTAAATTAAAAAGCAAGAGCAGCCCAAGCCCACCAGCAAGGCAGCTACACCAGTGCATTTCCAACTATTATCTTAATGGCTCTGTGCATGGATTTTCCCCTCTTACTTTCACAGTAGGGAGATGCTGCGTCCCAATCTACTCCATTTCCTGATACCACACACTTGGCAGAAGATGACCCCTTTAATTCAAACCTAAAGAAAGAGATGAAGTTTAGTACTTCCCAGAAGAGAACCCAGAAAAGGTTCTTCCCCGCCTCCCACCACTACATGCGGGCAAGTTCTTAACCAGAAGTTGCCCCTGCTGTGAAATGGGATCTGGTCACATCACCACCACTAAATAAGGGCACTGGTTGGAGCCGAGTTGAAGCAGTTCACTGCATTGCCAAGCACACACATGTTGCCACCTGCTCACCCCACTGAAGACGTAATATACGATTTCACTGGAGCCTTGCACGGGGAAGCTGGGGGGTGGATGTTACCGCCCGCAATCCCCATGTTCTCACCCTTGAGTTGGTCCCTTGTAAGCAGCAATCCACTCACCCAGGATGACAGGTGAACGTCACAACTGTCTCAAAGAGGAAATTGTCTGCGATCACATCCCCGTTCTCTATGGTGGGAGGAGAACATCGCTGCCCTGGAGAAGAGAAAGCAGCGCAGGAATTACGTCAAACCCAGAGAAGGGCATGACCCAAATTTCAGAGGAACCTCTCAGGTGTGTACAGATCACTTGCACAGTCAAGACAAAGGAGGAACAGGGATACTCACGTATACAGAAGTCTGGGTCTGCAGACCAGGTTTTATCATCCAGACAAGTGACAACAGAGGACTTTCCACTTGCTGCAGCGTAACCGGGTTTACACCGGTAGCTCAGCTTAGTTCCAGCAAGAGAGCTGTCACCCACAGAGCTCGTTAACTCGGCGAAAGGGAAGCGAGGAGCAGGGCCGCAGAGGACTGACAGTCGGAGAGAAAAGGAAGGTGGGTTACAGAAAAGTACCCGAAGGGTCTGCAGTAACAATAGCCAACCGTGGGTATCGGAGCATGCAACATTTTAATCTGTTTTAATGTCAGTGTCTGGGATATAGTTGGCATCCAACTTATTCA
The DNA here is from genome assembly GCF_003259725.1 of Athene cunicularia. Lineage (NCBI taxonomy): Eukaryota > Metazoa > Chordata > Aves > Strigiformes > Strigidae > Athene > Athene cunicularia. The sequence continues at coordinate 1,683,205 of NW_020799136.1, read as the reverse complement.
GCAAGGAGCAGCATATACCAGAGTTTGCTTCACCAGAGAAAAGATGGAGATTTGGAACATCTCTGGGGCTGAGGTGCTCCATCACTGACCACCAACCCAGCCTGCAGGGGCTTAATTCAGCTCGGCTCAGAAGCCAAATGTCCCCAACGGGTCTGGAAGCTGGTGAAGCAAGTCTGTCAGGTGTAGAAGGAAATTTCATCCCTCCTTTCAGTGCACTTTTGGTTCATTTGCTGCTCACAGATAAATAGTTTTAGGTCTAAATATATAACTGGCGTGGGCTGCCACGCTGAGGACCCAAGCCAACACACCCTGCAAGGGCATGGCTCCAGGCACACAAGGTTCAGAATCTGACCTGCTCAAAAGCCTCAGACCTACTTCACTGCAATTTCTCAGGGAAATAAAATTGTTCGTACTCACTTGGGTCACACATTGGCAGAGGTGGCTTCCAGCTATTATCTGCTTCACAAGTGACTATGTTACTACCATTCAATAAATGACCAGGATCACACTCAAAGGTCACTGTATCCTTATACGTGTACTCAGTGCCAAAGCCAGATAACTTTTTTCCATTTTTCACTTCTGGATTTTTACATCTGACCACTGGAAGTGAAGATAAGACGATAAGGATATTTAGCACAAGAAGAAAAAGCCCTGCAGTAATACCAGAGGCATTACACGAGAAGCTCGGTAAGAGAACTGCGGTCCTTTCCCCTTGAGAGAGGCAGGTCCCCAGTGGGGTGCAGGTACTCTTTGAACAGAGGCATCATTAAGAAAATGCACATGCGAGAGCTTCATTTTTCATTTGCAGGAAGCCCTGGGCATGGGCAGGGAGAGGGAGGCTTTCTGTGGGCTGAAGAATCCATTAAACCAAGCCCTGCCTCTGACCATGACTTGAGAGACCACTGCATTACAGTCTCTGGGAATCCTTTTAGGCTCAAATCAACCTTCTCATGTTTGGCAGCCTATCGGGAAAGTACAGATCGGGAGAGGAACGAGAAGCAAAGTCAAAAGAATAAGGAGAGAGAGAAAGCATTTACCTTTGCATTCAGGGGCTGGACCGCTCCAGATTCCATTTTGGTTTTCATCCGCTGCACAGTGAATTGTGGAATCTCCAACAAGAGAAAAACCTTTGTTACATCTGTAGGTTACAGCCATGCCAAAGACGAAGTCTCTGTTCCCATCAATGAGCTGCCCATTCTCGATTACAGGAGGTGATAAACAGGGAATAGCTGCATGGGAAAGCGACAGTAAGAAAATGCAAGAACATGTCCATTGAATAGGAAACTGAGGTCTAAGCTACTGAAAAAAAAAATCACCCACCAACAAAAAATCCCAAACCAAACTCACCCAAACAAAAAAAAAAAAAAAGCCAAATTAAAACCAGTGAAGCAGCCCTAAAGCAATCATCTCAACCTAAGGTCTTGAGTGCATCTTTAAATTCTGAGTGTTTTCCCGGGTTTATTTAAATGGATAAATGGTAAAATGGCAAAACAGCGTCTATAGTCCAAGAGGAGGCACTACAGAAGAGGCCTCACCGAGCAGTTTGGGACCCTCACCAGCTGGTGATGGCATTTCCTCCCTTCGCTGTACTACCAAGGGTAAGGCCAGAATACTGACTACAGCAGCAAACCATCTAAACCATCACCAGCTGATGGTCAGGCCCATCCCACGGGATGCTAAAAAAGCCCAAACAGCACCAACAAAACTCTTGGCATTTATCTCTCCTTTGAAAACTGAGATTTTTAGACACGCGGTCGCGTCTGAAGGAATCTTGCAAAACAATTCAGCAAGGGCTGCCTGACGGAGAGCACAACACGGGCGCTGCAGCGTCCGCGCCAGCCTGGCGGAACCTCGCTGCGTGGCTGCGCTGGGCGATACCCACAGGCAGCCTCGGGAGCTGCTTTTCTCACAGATCGGACACCAACATCCACAGATCCTCCTTGGCATTTCATTTTCATTCCCAGCTCCACCCAGAGTGCGCGTTTGGGGGAGAGGTAAGGAGTCAGTCTTGTTAAAGCCTGAAAGAATTTGCATTAGGTGCCGAGAATATCCAGCTGCGGTTCCCCAAACCACCAGATCTATTGCAATAGCTTCGAGGAGGAGATGTACACAAAACATTTAAGATCTGCTTACCCTGACAGTATGGCTCTGCGTTCCAAAAAACTTCATTGCCTTTAAGTACACATTCTGCAGACGTCTTCCCAACTAATCGGTACCTATGGGAAGGTTGAATCTCTTTTTAAAAAATTTTTAAAACTTGAGAAATTCAGAAAGTTGTACAGTTTCTAATGGTATTCTCCAGAGGAGCTGAACCCTAGGGGAAAATCAGCTAGCCCTCCTATAAAATACAATTTTCTTAATACTTAAAGAAATACACAATATATGATGCAGTTAGAGGAAACTCTGTACTCGCCCTGTGTGGACAGAAGCTCCCAGGACTGTGAGTGAGACGGCATCCCCACCCTGAGGCTGCGCAGTGGTAGACCCAGATTTATTTTCTGAGCAGAGCTGAGTGTCACTGATGTACCCAAACCACTCTCTTTCCCTCTCACCCTGCTCCCAGCACCCCCAGGACACTGCAGCCCCTTTCCCTCAGACCCCTTAGCGAAGACAGAGACAGCTGAACCCACTGTGCAACAGAAAACGCTGAATGACTAACCGAGCACCCACAGGAAAGGAACAAAATTCTTTGCAAAACAGCGGAAAAGCAGTCTGCCAAGGCCGTGCCCTCATGCCCAGGAGATAACCAGTTTTGACAACAGGAGAGACAACCCCCGCAGCTCCCCGCTGCCAGCATCCCCCACCATGCCAAGCAAACAGCCCCCCAGCTGTGAAAAGCCTGGGCCCGGGCTTACCCCACGTTACAGGTGTAGGTTATTGTGGCCCCAAACAGCAGGTCAGTGGTGTAGTTGAAGCTGCCATTCGGGATGTCCGGTGGACCACACGACTTTCCTGGAAGGGCAAGCGAGCAGCATTAGCTTTAATTTTACAGCATGATAGCGAAATGCAGGTGACAGTGCTGTTCAGTGTCATTATGGACTAATTAACCACGTATTGGGCATGTGACTTCCCTCACGAGCAAGTGCCAGCACTTTCAGGTTAGATAAAAGAGCCTCGATAACTTCTGAGGGACTGGAAGTTAAAATACAAGTAAAAAGCAAGTAGCAGCACAAATAAACCTAAGGATAAATAAGAAGGGCCAAGGTTTATATGCTGACTGAGAAAAGAAACTGATAAAGACCCCAGTGGGCCCAGGGCAGAGGTCTTGGCCCACGGGGAAAGGAAAGAGTAAGAAGGAGAAGGGGACAGGGAGGGACCCGCTGACGGCCCTGGGACCAGTACAGGTACGTTGCCACCGGGCCAACTGCCCCCCC
>NW_020799136.1:1674631-1679781 GCF_003259725.1 Athene cunicularia | reverse complement strand
CACAGCCCCATCTCCCCACACACAGCCCCATCTCCCCGCACAGCCCCATCTCCCCACACACAGCCCCATCTCCCCGCACACAGCCCCATCTCCCCCCGCAGCCCCATCTCCCCCCGCAGCCGCGCTCACCCCAGGCGCCGGGCAGGGCCAGCAGCATCACCAAGAGCCAGCGCGGAGCCATGGCCGCGGCCGCTCCCGGTGTCGCTCCCGGTGCCGGTACCGGCTCCGCGCAGCGCCGCGCAGTGCAAAGCGCGTCCTTTTCCGGGGCGGGCGACACCCAGGCCAGCCCCGGACTCTCGTCACCGCTCAAGCGCGACGGGTTGGATATTTTTTTTTTTGGTTTGCAGCTCTCAAGAGCAACGCAGGTTTTTCCCTTCACCGAGCCCCACGGGGCTGCCTGGCAGCTCCCCCCGCGGCGATTCCCACGGCGCGGTGGCTGTCTCCTTTATCGGTACAAACTGATGCTGCTTGATAGCCCAGAAACAGCCGAAGGCAGGCGGGTGGCGCGGGGGTCCCTCTTTCCCCGATGGCCTCTCCTGGCCCACTCCGGGCCCTTCGCCCCGGCCGGGGCGGTGGTAGGGGATCACCGGGGCGGTGCGTGGCCCCGCTCGACGCTGCGCTCCGCAGGTGTGGGAGTGTCGCCTGGGCGAGGAGGGATCCTTGTTCTTGGTCGGTTCACACCTTGTCACCCTCAGCTCCAGGATGCTCAAGGCCACCCCAGGCTCTCCCCTGAAGAGCGCAGGGCCTGCTGCCCCACCCGCGTTGCACCGCGTAGACATCGCCTACATCTTCAGTTTATTGCGCCTCTCCCTCTGCGTCAGCTGGGTGAGGCCCGGGGCTCGGGCCGGGCACCGCTTGGCACCCCGGCACAGCCCTGCTGCCGCCCACCCCACGGTGGAAGGGATGATCAAAGGGACACAGCAGCCAGGGCACGGGGCAGCTCAGGCGCTCGCATGGCCGTTGCTTCTCCCCCTCCTCAAACCGGTATCAGGATTGTACCCACCAGTACAAGCCCACAGAAATGGGCTGCGTCCCAGTCAGGTAACAAGGACAGCAGCCGGTGACTGCGTGACACCTTTCTGTCCGACCAGCAGCACTGCCTGTCTCCTGACAGAACACCAATAAACTCAGTCTCTTGGCAAACACTAATAAATCAGAGACTCAAAGAATGGTTTGTGTTGGAAGAAATCTTAAAGATCACCCAGTGCCACCCCCTGCCCCGGGCAGGGCCACCTTCCCCCAGCCCAGGTTGCCCAAAGCCCCGTCCAACCTGGCCTTGAACCCTTTTAGGGAGGGGGCAGCCCCAGCTTCTCTGGGCAGCCTGTGCCAGGGCCTCACCCCCTCACAGGGGAGAATTTCTGCCTTAGATCTCATCTAAATCTCCCCTCTGTCAGTTTAAACCTGTTACCCCTCATCCTATCCCTCCCCCCCGATGATGAGTGTGTCCCCCCCTTTCCCGCAGCCCCTTTCAGCCCTGTGAGGCCGCTCTAAGGTCTCCCCGCAGCCTTCTCTCCTCCAGCTGAACCCCCCAACTCTCTCAGCCTGTCAGCAGAAAGGCAATTTTTACAACTTCTGTATTATCACTGTTCATTTTGTCCCCATGTCAAAGCCAAACGAGGAGTACAAGCCAGCGAACACCAAGCAGGGAGCAGCTAGTTTAACCCACTGAACTCCTTGCTGGAGCTGCAGCCTGGCTTTTGGCTAAAGAATCCGACCAGTGCAGGAAAAGTCAGGGTGGGCTGAGGGCAGGTTGTACCTGGAGAGGAGCGCACACCTTCCCCCAGCCTCCTGGTGCTGCCAGGGAGGGGACAGGTTCTGCTCCGGCACCTCGCCTCCGTCATCGCAATTCCCAGGAAAGGCCACTGCTACGGGCAACAATTATCCGAGCAGCAGCAATTATCTGAGCACCTAATTACTTCCGGCAAAGAATGAGACTGCAGAATCATTTAAAGTGCTCTGTGAGAAGGTTTGAGTAGTAAACATGAAAAAAAACACAAAAAAAAACCCCAAAAAACCAAGCCCCAAGCCAGGATAGCAGTACTGCTCATTTTATATTCCTTATTTACAAAACAGTTTTACTATAAATACTGCGATTTGCTCACTCGTGTCTGCACACTAGTAAAGGAATATCTGTTAAAAAAGTAGTTTAAAAAATACAAATAAATCTTGCAAGATTGTGCAAAGAGGGCGTTTACTATGAAATTATTTTCCTAGTGGAAAGAAACGTTTATTGAATTTTTAAAGCCTTGCTTTAAGAGCCGCAAAAATAGTTTTTTCCTACTAAAGTAAACAAAAAAGTAGGGCATTAAACCAACACGGAGCTGGCTTTGAAATGTGTTTGATTCTCCTGCTTCTTTACAAATAAATTCTTGATTGTGAAGTCAGACCCCTGACTTGAGGTTGCCTTATTGCACTCAGACCTTCAGCCCTGCCAACGTCAGGAGCTGGTGTCGCACCTCTCCCTTCTCTCCCACCAGCTCCGTGCCGCTAAGGGTGCTGCAGCCACCAGCGTTTATCCTGCAGCGGGGAAACGAGGGGTTCATAGGGCTGGCGGCTGGTGCTGCAGCCCCCGCGCTCTGGCAGAGGGACCTCGGCAGCAATGTGGCACCGTGGCCCCAGCCACGGGGACCCGGAGGGCGTTTCTGGGTCCTTACCGTGGGGCACCTGGCAGAGGTGCGCGTGGCTGGGCGTCCCGCAGACGGCGCAGACGTGACAGCCGGGGGTGCGGGGGGACACGAGGTGGGCCGGGGTCCCCTCTGTGGCCAGCGGACACACGGGGCAGCTGGTCACGTCACGGTGGACGAGGGAGAGGTGCAGCCGGTCGGCGCAGGGCTGGCAGATGGGACCCCGTGGGCTGTGGAGAGAGAGCCAAGGGTGAGCCCTGACGGGCTCAGGTTGGAAACTGCTCCTCGCCAAGCCACCCCACACAGGCTCCGGCACCACAAAACCTTTTTTCATTAACAGTTTCAAAAATAGTTAACTTTTTAAACTCAAACGAGTAGTGAATGCAGAACTGAAACTGTGCCAGGGTTAGGGCTAACAGCAAGTGGAACAAGCACTTGCAGGAACAGCATGAAAGAAACAATTGGCAAAAAGAAGTTCGTACTTACAAAAGCTAAAGCAGGCGGATGCACACCTCAAACCACATTTATTTTAACCACGTATTTATTTGAATTTGCCTCTATGAAGGCAGCTTTGTGAGCCTGAGAGAGCACAAGACTCTGCATGGGCAAAATAACCTTTGCTCACCTCATCGCTGCTCTGCCCCAAACAAACTAACGACGCCTTGAGGTGGAAAAAGCACTCAGCAGCTCAGTGAGCACAAGGCCCATGGGGCTCTCATAGCACTTTTTGCTGCTTAACCAAACAGAGCTCCATCCTGGGCCAAAGACAACACGAGGCCGAGCCAAGTGAGGACAGCTGAGGAGCACAAGCTGATTCCAAGACACCCAAATAAACCGGGCAAGTGTTGTTCAAATAAACCTCACACCAGTTTCCCCTCTCTTGGCTCACAAGCAGGCACCAGCTTTTATCCTGACAGAGCTATAAGGAAACACAACCAATGGTTATGCACATCCATCTTTTTTTTTTTAAGCTAAGCGGTTAACTCCTCTCAGGTTTGAGGCCGCTGAGAGAACCTCCTGCACCCACGGTGGGACACTCACCCCTCGTCCTGCTGGTGGGGCCCCCCCGGCCGCCCCCCGGATCGGGTCCCGCTCGGGTGACAGTGGGCGCGCAGCCAGCTCTCACACACGGGACAGGTGTGGTCGTCGCTGTGAAGAAGCACCGCTGAGGATGTGCGTCGAGTCTCTCTAAGGAGACTCAAAAATCACCGTCAAGTTTGGCACCTCCAGCCTCCCTGGCACTGAGGAACCCTCCCAAGTAGGATGAAAACCTGGGATTAGCTCTACCGCAAACCTGCCTCGCTTTGCTAAGATGCAGGAGATGTTTGTCTGCGGGTGTGCAGAGGCTCCCTGCAGTGTATGGCCCGAGAGCAACACGAGTAAAGAACCAGGAGAAACACCAGCACGTGCTGAATGCCTTTTAAAAGCACAGAAAGAACAAGGCACAAAAATTGCCCAGAGCTCCTTTGTTTTAAGGGAAAAAAACAGTGATTAGTGCTTCAAAAGTAATTAAATGCTGTAATACTCAGCATAGGTTCAAGACAGGAAAGAGGGGGGAACAAATAAGGAGGTGTGGAATACCCTTATTTTCTACTTGAATAAATACGGTTCTACCCTACTCTGAAATTATTTTTATTCAAGCATCTGTGTATTTTAAGTGGAAGACAGACCTCGCGTGGCCCACGGGCTGCTCTGCCTCGCGCCGCTCTGGAACAGCTTCTCGTGTGCCGTCACCCCTCAGCTCATCGGCAGCGTTGGCAGGAGAGCTGATCTCAGAGAAAGGGAGAGAAGACGATCTGAATCCACCCGAAGGCACAGCCTTCTGAGAATGGCTACTTTATTCTAAGGAGAAAACACTTTCTACTCCTAAAACTGGACTTAAAGGAATCCAAACTGCAAAACCTGCTATATCCATGTGTAGATGCTTACACACACACACACACACACACACACACACACACACACACACACACACACACACACACACACACACACACACACACACACACACACACACACACACACACACACACACACACACACACACACACACACACACACACACACACACACACACACACACACACACACACACACACACACACACACACACACACACACACACACACACACACACACACACACACACACACACACACACACACACACACACACACACACACACACACACACACACACACACACACACACACACACACACACACACACACACACACACACACACACACACACACACACACACACACACACACACACACACACACACACACACACACACACACACACACACACACACACACACACACACACACACACACACACACACACACACACACACACACACACACACACACACACACACACACACACACACACACACACACACACACACACACACACACACACACACACACACACACACACACACACACACACACACACACACACACACACACACACACACACACACACACACACACACACACACACACACACACACACACA
>NW_020799136.1:1668935-1674581 GCF_003259725.1 Athene cunicularia | reverse complement strand
ACAACACAAAAAAAAAAAAAAAAAGCTCCATTGTGCTCTCCATGGCCCAGCACAAGGGGAGCAGGAGCAAGTGCCTGGTCGGCCACGGTACCTCTCGCTGATGCTGGGGACGGAGTAGGAGCCCCATGAGCCGGGCTGGGTGCTCAGCCACTCCTCGCAGGTGGCACAGTCGCGGCGCGCAGGCTCGGCGCGGGGGGCCAGGGAGGTGTGCAGCTGCTCCTCGCAGGTGGGACACACGTGGCAGCTCGTCGTGTGGCTGCGGAAGAGAAAGACGGGGGGAATCCCTGTGAGCCCCGAGAGCAGCCAGCAAACACCAAACCCTCCCGTGAAGCAGCCGCTGCCTCTTCGGCGAGCGGCGTGTTCATGTCGAGTCGTTGGTATTTTAGAGTCAAAAACTGCATAAAGATGTGCCGTACTGGCGTGGTCAGGCACGGCGAGGTTTGTAGCTAGAAATAACACCAGTGAGATCCGTGGGTGCAGTCAGAAGAGTGGCACAAGGTTTTGGGCAGATGAAGAGCAAACCTACCAAAAACGGGAACGCCCCAGCACGGGCTGGTCCTTGTCATCCGTTATCTTCAGGTGCATCTCTGGAGCTTGTCCCTTCACCCTGTGCTTTTGTAAATCTACATTGTAAGAGCTGAGGGGACAGGAGGGAGAAAATTCGTAGAATAAAAAGCAACTTAGCAACATGGAAAGATAGTACTAACCACGCAAACATATACTGAAGGTCATTACTATCACTCAGAGCTGAAAAGGGAATACCCAGTTGTCCTCAGGGATAGTTACGATTTAGAAGGGGCAGCTTAGGCTCACTTACTGTTTTTTACTGTCTTTGCATCTCAGGATGATCCCAGCTAGAATTCCAAGGGCTACTGGGACAACTAACAAAGAAAAAAACAAAACAAAACAAAACTAAATTTGGTACGTAATTTCAGTGAAAGACCGTGGTTTGGTAAAAGACTGGCAGCAAAAGTCTCCCCTCTGAGGCTGCCTGTCACCACCCAGAGGCTCCTCCCAGTCAAAATAATGCAAAATAATACAAAATAATGTCTCTACACGCAGAAACCGCTGCCAAGTGTGGGGCCATGATGAACTCGCTAAGGGTCTGATCCTCACTGATGCAGTGGTTTTACAGACAGCCTCCTGGTTCCTTTGTATTTTAAACACACTCGCCGTTTTTAGTACTTTCTTTTGCAACAAGGGCTTTCCAAGCTTCACTAATCTCTTATCTTTCAGTGTCTGCCAAGGCCTTTATAATCTAAAGAGTGACAGACAGTGCAGGTTTTGGTTGGCTTCTTACACTGGCTTCTTTGGCCTCTTTCATTTCATCCTCGATTGATGTAATGTTTTATACTCAGACATGGACAATCCAGCAAGGCTGCTGTGTTACCCACAGCAGAGAGACCCCTGGATCCTGATCAGGGACACTCAGCACTAGGGGTAGTGAAACAAATAAACCAAACCCACCGACTCCGGGTATTTAACAGCAAATAACAGCTTGGGGCTAGGGAAGTATATTTTCAATTTTTAAACTACTTACCAATGCAACAGGGGATGAGGATACTTGCTAGAGAAGAAAATAACGAAACTGATGTTAAAAAAAAATGAAGCAAACAATGCTGATGATAACTAAACAGGGAAGTTTCTTAATCTGTGCCCACAGAACAACACTTTTCAAAGCCAGATAACCACAACGCTGCTGAGAAGACAAAACGCTATGCAACAATGTCATTAATTACTGCACAGGTCATTATGCCCTTCTGAGTCCCTCACCCCAGCTCTGTCCATGGATGGAGCTGAGCTCTGTAGCTCCAGGCTACCTCCACCCTCAGCAACGTCCAAATACAGCCAAAATAATGTTTCTACTGAGATGCTCGGCTGCTCGGAGGTTCGGGCATCAAAACTCCACCCTGTCTACTGGCAGCTAAGGACTCGCTCAGCTGGGATCAGAGAGAGAAAAGGGGATTAGAGCAGGGAACAAGCCTGCGCAGCCCCCTCAGAAACTAGAAGGTGGACCCACGGAAAGAAATAAAGAAGGCACAGTGAGAGCAGAAAACCAACAGCATGTGGAGTCACAGGCACCCAGTGTGGGTGCAATTACAGCAATTAAAGGGGCTCTGAGGCAGAGAGCCTCTGCTGGACTCTTACCTAGCCAGTAAGGATTCTCTGCCATCTTCTCTTCGGAGGGTTTCGTTTGGTTTGTCACTGCCGTAGTGCTAACTACAGAGAGAAAAAATAAAAAGGAAAACCACTCGAAAATATATTTTATGTAATTCTCGTATGCTTCAGTGAGGAGAAAATGTAGCATGGGCAGGTGACTTGTGCCTCTGCGCCTGTGACAGCGAGAGCTGTGTGAGAGTCACGGGGACCTGGGGGTGACGGTATGAGCCTTCCCCAGGGCGGGGACTCTGCTGTCCCGCCTGGCCGTATGGCCTGGCTGGTGTTGGACATGAACTATAAACCCATTCCGAGGTTTACTCCATCAGCTTTGCACTTCCTGACACTCTTCACGCATGGTTTATGAAAATTGTGCCCGTTCCTCTTGAAGGGCAAAACGAAAAGCTGCGATTGTGCTCCCAGTGTTCTTGAGCTGAGCCTGGCACCCCACAGGGCACGGACTCACCAGCCACCGCTGCTGGGACCAGATGCTGCCCCCCTGGAACCAAACCCCACGGGAATGTCTGTCTGGGGTGGGGTCCTTCCCTTTCTGAGAGCAGGGAATTAGGACGAATTAACTGCACAGCAAGAAAAGCTACCAGAGAACAGGAGGAGTCCCCAGCAGAGCTCACCCCTGCATTCCGGAGGAGACCCGCTCCAGACGCCATCCACCCCGTTCTCCGTTGTACAACGAAGAGTTTCATTTCCCACCAGCTGGAGCCCCGGGTCACACGTGTACATCACCACCGAGTCGTACGTGAACTCTGTCCCGTTGTCATTGCGCTTCCCGTTGGGAACAGCTGGAGGTGGAGGGCAAGAAAGAGCTGGGGGAGAAAAGAAAAGAATTCAGGAGGTGACCTGTGGGATGCTCTTCTCCACGATGGGAAGAGAGGAAGACCCAAGGGCTGCTGCACACATGGGCTGGCAGGGCACCAGTCACAGCAGCAGGGGCTGAAATGGGAGCACGGGCCACCCTCTCGGCACACAGGGGTGGTGGCAGCCTGTGGGGACACCAAAGCCACCACATTGTCCATTAATGTCTATCTTTCACATGCAGAATCATAGAATTATGGAGTGGCCAGGGTTGGAGGGAAACTTAAAGATCATTAAGTCCCACCCCCTGCCCTGAGCAGGGCCACCTTCCACCAGCCCAGGTTGCCCAAAGCCCCGTCCAACCCGGCCTTGAACCCTGCCAGGGAGGGGGCAGCCACAGCTTCTCTGGGCAGCCTGTGCCAGGGCCTCACCCCCCCCACAGGGAAGAATTTCTTCCTTAGATCTGATCTAAATCTCCCCTCTGTCAGTTTAAAACTGTTCTCCCTGTCCTATCCCTCCCCCTGATGACAAGTCCCCCCCCTTTCCCACAGCCCCTTTCAGCCCTGGGGGGCCGCTCTAAGGTCTCCCTGGAGCCTTCTCTCCTTCAGCTGAACCCCCCAGCTCTCCCAGCCTGTCCTCACAGTGGGGGCTCCAGCCCCCCCAGCATCTCCATGGCCTCCTCTGGCCCCACTGGAGCAGGTCCGTGTCCTTCTGCTGTTGGTGCCCCCGAGCTGGACCCAGCCCTGCAGGGGGGTCTCCCAGAGCAGAGCAGAGGGGAAGAATCCCCCCCTTGCCCTGTGCCCACCCTGCTCTGGGTGCAGCCCAGCACACAGGTGTAAGGCCTCAGTGATGCTACTGGCTAGTCCCTGTTTTCATCACACCAGCTGTCTCCCTCACGGAGATAATCACCTGACTTCATTTAGCAAAATCAACAACACAATTCAGTATTTCTGAGTTGGAATATTTGGTATTTCCAGTCACACACAACTTCACTTACCCCAGCAAACTGGAATTTGACTCCAGGCAACACGATCTCCCATTAGGAAACACCAGATGAGAGGTGACACTCCCTTTAACGTGTACCTGCAGGGAAAAAGAGGCACATCAGCACGAGGGTTTGTGGGCACCAACCCAGGACATGTCACCCCAGAGAGGTGCCGAGGACTCGACAGACCCGGCCCCTCGTCCTGGCTCACACACCAGTGGCTCTGGCCAGTCAACTGGGATGCAGTGGGCAGCTGGCTTCACACTCACCCATGGTTACAAACTACCACTGCTTTTGCACCAAAGAGATGATCAGTTGTATCAACTCGCCCATGTTCTGGATTTGCTGGCATACCACAAGATTTCTCTGAAAAAGAGGAAGATTATCATTAGAACGCTACAAGGATGGGGAAAAAAAAAAACCCACCCGGACATACTTTTCACGACAGTACGGTGATGTCAAACCAGGCGTCTGGTGGTATTTGGTGCTAAACGTCATCCGGAAGAGGCAATCCAAAAATACAACTCAGGCCTGGCCCTCAGAGCACGGCGCTGCAGACGTGGCTGCGGGAGGACGCGGGGAGAAAAATGAACCGAGATGGAGACACTCACTCTGACAGAGCTCGGGAACTGCTGACCAGGTTAAATTGTCAAGACAAGTGCTGGTGAGGAGCTGGTCGGTGGTGTTCTCATAGCCTGGGCGACAAATGTACTTCACCGTGATATCAACAGGATAAAAACTCTTCGTTTCGTCTTCTTGGGATATTTTAGCGAAACGCACATGTGGCGGGCTGGGGCAGCTACCTAGTGACAGTGCAGACAACCGAAGTGTACAGTCACAGAGCAAAAATAACAATGTTTTGCATTCGGCTGTGTATAAACAGAAATCCAAGTGGCAACGCTCAAGCCTCCCTAAGAACGTGGGTACCACAAATATTTTTAAGCTGATTGGTAATTTGTGTAATTCAAAAACATTCCTAGGCAACTATTTACCGGGAAAAGATTTTAAAAATTAAAATTTTCCCCCTTTCAGTCGTTTACCTCCCTTGGCAATCCCACTGATGGAGCTTTTGAGGGGGTGACATGCAGCCAGTTTGCGCTGCGGAGGTTTGCGACCCCCCCAACGCCAACCCCCGCCCCGTAGCGCTTCTCCCCTTTCCTGTGCTTCCCCAGACTGTTGATCTATTTTTATTAACACGCAAGCGCTGGCACACGGCTCCAACGGACTCAGCAGAGTTAGGAAACAGGGGCAGGAAGAAATCCTCTGATCGGCAGCTCGATCGTGTGTCGCTCGGGATGAGGAAACCCTCGTGGCGGCGATTGCTAAAGTGGGAGGCGTTTTCACAAGCCGCGCGCGACTCAAAGCAACTCGTTTTGGAGAAAATGAAATACTCACGGACACAGAACTCCTGGAGGTTGGACCACTGGGAGTTTGCCAGGCACTGGACGGTGTCTGGCAGCAAGGGGAGTTTCACGTACCCCGCCAGGCACCTGTACGTCACTTTGGAGCCCACCAGGAAGCTTCCCCCGTGTTTCACGTCCTCCGGGGGCTCCGCGTGGCTTATGCTCGGCAGCGGCCCGCAGTCTCCTGCAGCAACATAAAACCGGGTTTAGTGGGGCTTCTCCTAAAGCTCCCTGGGGCAGGATTCACGTGTGGGGTCCACAGGAGAGCACAGCACCCCACCCCCCACC
>NW_020799136.1:1627470-1668885 GCF_003259725.1 Athene cunicularia | reverse complement strand
TAAGAGACAGGGGGGAGTGGAGGGGAGCGCAAAGGAAGCGCAGGGGGAGCGGAGGGGGAGTGGAGGGGAGCGCAGGAGGAGCGCAGGGGAGCGCAGGGGGAGCGCAAGAGGAGCGCAGGGGAGCGCAGGGGGAGCGCAGCCACTCCCGGAGCAGGGGAGGGGGGGGATGTTGCTCAAGAGCAGCGGTGGGTGCTGCTGCCAGGCGCGGGGAGGCGGCTGCAGGCGGCACCCTCAGCTGGGGAACGACGTGCAGCCAAAAGGCAAGAGCCGCTCCCACGGCCTGATCCCTCCCCGCGCTCTCAGCTCTGGGAAATTTTCTGCTGAAGGTCCCACCCGTGGCTGGAGCCGGAGGGTTTGCTCATGTCTGCGCCAGGAGGCAGCCCTCCGGCAAATCCACCCTCCACTCCTTCCAGTACGGACACCCCTGCCTCGGAGCTGTCGAGTCCCAGTGGAAAAAATAATAAAAAAGCCACCCAAAACAACCCCCCAAAAAAGGGAAGCACGTGGGGCTTGCCCGCTGTGCCGGTGAACCCCATAGCGCACCCCAAAGCCGGGGGGGGTGTGGAGGTGTGGAGAAGGTCCCATCTGTCCCCCAGCACTGGCTCTGCCGCAGCTCCCTCGGTGCCTCCTGCCCCCCCAGACAGCGGCTGCCCCGGGGACCCCCACACAGCTGGGGGACACCAGCCCCCTGCCAAACCATCTTCGAACATCACCAGAGGAACAGGCGTCCGTAAAAGAGAGGCTTTCTGCAAGAAGAGAGCAGAGCAGAGGGGTTTTCCTCCAGCCCAGGGGGTGCGCGGGAGGGCAGAGGGCTGTCAACCAGCCGCTCATTGAAGACCCGTGCACAGAGCAAGGCTGAAGGAATGAATTCTTTAAACATTCATGGACACAGAAAACCTCGAGGACAAGCTGTGGCCTTTGTGATTAGTCTACGGACATCGCCCAAGGAAGCGGGAGCGTATCGAGGGCTGCACCTCCTGCAGTTGTTTCACCGAGCTCCTCAGCTAAACCTCAGAGGGGGAAACGTGGACGGAGCGAAACCAAACGTTTCTCATCAAGCACGAGGCCTGCTGATCGCTGGCTCGGTTGTGGAAGCCCGAAGAGGTGACAAGGCCTGATAAGAGGGCAGCATTTCTGCCCCAGAAGCCGGATGACTGCTCAAGCAGCAGGAAGTCAGCAAAAATTTGTGGGAACTGGGGTGGGAGTAAAGGCGACGGGGAGAGCATGACCCCCCCGACTCCGCGGGACAAGGGGGTTGGGGCACTTCATCCCCCTCAATAGGTGTGCGGAACCCCTGCTCCACCTTTTTGCTCATCTCATGGAAAGGAGTTTGTGGAATACCTGCCTCTCCTCAGCCGGTATGCTCATCAGCTGATGAGATGAACTTAAAAGGCAGCAGAAAATTTTCCTGGGTGTGCACCCACCACCCAAGATTACCGGACCCGAGACAACGCTGGATCCAGGGGTGGTGACCAGATTTCTTTGACTCCCTCTCCCTCTCCCTCTCCCTCTCCCTCTCCCTCTCCTCTCCTCTCCTCTCCTCTTTCTTATAGATTTATGAGACCACATTGCTAATTATCCTTTTCCAAGTTTAAGTTGTTTCTACCTCAAGTAAAACATCTTACCCAGTTGCTTCACCTTAATTTATCCTGAGGGATCATTTCACCTTAATTTAACCCAAGACGATCACAGAACCTTTACAACTCCCTGGGCTCCCAGTCCAGGTCTTAATGCAGGAGTACCAGCATTTCCACTGTAACTCCCCCAGTTAAACACTAACCTCAGGGATGTCCTCGGGCCTGGCCAGGCTCGGGAGCAGTTTGCTCGGTGCCCATGTGGGAAAGCAGAGCTGCTCTGGGATCCCTGCCCGCAGGCCTGGTGGGAAGAGCCAAAGGAAAAGGTTCTGCCTGGTTTGGCTGCTCCATCCCGCTCTGCTGAGCAGCGCTGCCAGTAAGGGGCTCGTGTCACCCCACCCCGAGGAAAGGGCAGCCAGCAGCAGCCTGCCTGCCCCTTCCTGCCTCCCTCTGCGGTTGTTATCCAGGAAACGGTGTTTCCACTGAAAAACTCAAAGTTATCTTTTTCTTTTTCTTTTTTTTTTTTTTTCCCCTCACTGTATTTCCCTTTCTAACACAATTTAAGCTCCAAGAATATGTAACAAAAGCATTTGCAATGAGGCCAGGAAGTGTTGTTTTAAGGGAGAGTCGAGCAGCCTTGGATAACTCATTCCTTTAAAATCCCTCTGAACACGTTGACAAATTATGTGGCAGTGTCTTGGCCACGTATTTTTACAGGTCACTGGCTACCTGGGTCTGAATTGGGGTGGTGGCTGCATAATGCAAAAGGAGGATGCTAACAGGAAAAAAAAAATGCTTTAAATGCTGGGAAGTTCTTTTGTAACAGCTTATGGCCCTGACCTCAGCATGAGACAGTGAGATTTTAAATATTTGGCAAATGCTGAGCCTCCCCAGGGAGTGGCTCGGTTCGCCTGTACGTCAGAACCAGCCGCTGTAGCTCCAACTCGGTGGAATCCCCTTCTCGCAGAGTTCCAATTAACCCCTTGAACCAGGCTGCTTTCCTACCCAGCGCCACGCAGGGGACATCTGCACCCCCCGTCCCTCTGCCACCCTGGTTTGCTGTCCCGTTTTGCCCAGTAACCGCCTGAGCACCGAAACCTCGCGGGCAGGAGCTGCCGCAGCAGCTGAGCCCTGTGATAGCGGGTCTGCGCCCGCTCAGGTGGAGCAGCCGAGTCCAACTTGCTTTATCTTGCTCTGACATCCCTTCCCCGGGCTGCAGAGATCAGGCCGAGCAGACGGTGAGCGCAGAAGTGAAAGCAGGGACAGAGGGGAGGCCTGTCCCACGCTGCTCCGTGCGCCCACGCTGCCAGGCTCTGGCTGCAACAGAGGGAAGGTTTCCAGCAAAACCAGCCGGCAAAAACAAGGGCTGAGCTGCTGGGGCTGCTCTTGGCTTTCCAGAAAAACCTGCCCTCGGGTCCCGGGACGTCGCCCACGGACCCCGAAGCCTCTCTGGGGCTGAGCGGGGCAGCAGAAATCCAGACCAGGGTGGCTAAAAAGGCTCAAGAGAGGTCCACATCCCTCCAGCTTTCTTTTCCAAACCATTTACTACAAACACTCACATTCCCAGACGTTACCATTTCCTTTTTTTTTTTTTTTTGTGTTTTACAACCAAGTTAAACTTGCAAAGGAGGCCATTTAGAAACTAAATGAGTGCTGCTAAACAACTGATTGTGGAGATATCTCTAAAAACTGATAACCTTCCTGAAAAGAGCGTGGAACATGAGAAGGAAACAGCAGGCAGTTGAATCCACGGGCTATTCTTGATAAACAATTAGCATTTATTCCTAAATGTGAATAAAACCCCAGAAAGGCACCTAAATATAAGGCAATTAGTGTACTGGATGGGACAAAGATGGTAAACAACCAACAGCATCAACCCGACATTTCCAGTTTCCCTGTTGCAGGATGGCAACACCGGAGAGTATGTTCAGCACTTGCCCCTCTGCGTCTGCGTGTAGTCGCCGCGCTTACAGCCTGCAGCGTTACAGAGCTGCCTTTCTCCCCCTGGAAAGCAGAAGTAGCTCCTTTACAGTATGAGATTAGTAGATACCCAGATCACTCGTGGCTGTTATTTTTTTCACGTAGTGTGAGCCGAAATACCAACGGAAAGAACTTGTCCGGTACAAGAAAAGCTTTTGCTAAAGGAAGTGCTTAAAGTACTGGAGATGTAAAGATCAACTTTCAATTTAGCATGTGGAGTACTATGGTTTCCGAAAGGAAATAAGCATCTAATTTTGCAAGACAGAGAAATCAGCGTTTTGCTTCCAGCACAACCCTGCTGGCAGCTGGCATAGGTGTATCTGCAACCGGCCCGTGCTACAGCCAGAAATTCCTGGTAAATTGAGGAAGCAGCTCAGCCCAGCAGAGAGATTTGGGTCTTTTACAGCCTGTCCCAAGTCTGTGTATTTACAGTGATTGTTATGGCAGCAGGCTGGCGTTGCTAGCGAGCAAGAGAGTGTGTGGTTGTGGAAACACCGAGTTGAACGGGTTGTGACGTAACCGAGCTCCGTCAGAAATTCTGCAAAAAAAAAAAAAAAAAAAAAAAAAAAGGCTGGTCAGATGAGTGGGGAACTGAAACTGGATTCGGGATGTTATGAGGAAATTGCTCAAAGAGACAAAAAACTCAAATGGGAGAAGGAACTGTGGGAATTAGCCAACTCTCGCGTAGGTAATTTTAATTTAATTTCTTGGAACATTAAAACGTATCACAATTTAAAAAAAAAATACACTTTGTACATGCACACGGGACAGACCTGATGGAGCTTATTCTTTGTTTTAAAGTCAGGTTGAAATGTCCTTAACGAGTCCAACCGTCGCAGGGGGCACTTGAGAGACAGAACACGGCCGAGAGTCTGCATGCATTATTCTGACAGTGCTACTTGTGTTTGAAAAGCTAACAAAATATTTAGAAAGAGCGTTTAACTGCGTGTCTTGTCTACATCCGTGGTGAGACGGCAGGAAGAGCAGCACGTGCCAGTTTCTCTTTGCTGTCATGCAAGGGAAGTGCAAATGCCTCTGCCCGGCGTTTCTTCCGTGGGGGTCCCTCGGTCACGGCGTCGCTGGAGGAGGGCAGACCCATCACAGATAAACCGCTTCAAAGCTCCAGATGAATCTTTCCGTGCAATTCCCGGGGACCGTATATGCAGCCTGGGGGAAAGGAATGTTCACATGAAGATCAGCCAGGCTGTGGTTTCGAGGAGGGTTTAAGGTTTCTGCCCAGATTTTAAAACACCCGTCCAGTTTGGGGGGTGAATTTTAGCACTGGCTTTAGAAAGGCCCAAACTAGTTCCTCCTACAAACACTAGAGGCTGGTTTGGGGTATTGTTCTCTTTTCCCCATCTCATTCCTTGCTCCAGCCTTCTGGCACCCAGGGGCTGATTTTACAGGACCCATGTTTTTTTGGGGGGCAGGACAATCAAGTTCCTGAAGCACAACGCAAAGCGGCGTTCCACGCAGGTTAGATCACATGTCAAGCTGCTGCTTTGATACGATCTCCTGAAGGAGTGCCAAGAATGACAAGATTAAAAAAAGAAAGAACCACCGGAAGAGATTTTTAAATCAATTTTTGTTCTGAAGTTACATAATAGAGCAAAACAAAAACTTTTAGGCAAAAACAAAGGACAAAGTTTTCCCCTTCCCTTCCATGTTGTATGATCTAGAATGCTTCTCGCCTTCATTTGTTCCTACCAAGGGCCCAACGTCACCAAACTTTATCTTTGAGGCCTGCAAAGCCCTGCTTGGAGCCCTTTTCATCCACTGATGCCACTGCAACATCTTTCCTACAGACACTTCCACAAGTGCCCAACCCTGTTACCCTGCCTTTAACGCCACAAGTGGGATGGTTTGATTCCTTGTTTACCCGTCCAGACAAATCCCTTGGGGTTTTGGTCCCAGCCGTCAGCCTGGCGATGCTAACAGGTTGGAACAAACCCCACCTTTGAGAAATGATGCAGCAGTGGGGAAAATCCCTCCTGGGCACACCACACCTGCCCGGGGGGCATTTCTGGACCTGGGTTTAAGCACCAGCCTCATCACATTTGTATAACAGCCCCGGGCTGTGTGGGTTCACACAGCACAACAGGGGTGACAGATCTTCTGGTTTTGACCCAAAAGACCTGATGGCTCAGGGATGGGCAAGTTCAGCTTGACCCTGACACCAGAGAAAAGCTTTTCCTTCAGTCCCCAGTTGGGTAGCGAGACCCTCCAAGTGTTTTGTCTTTGTTACTTACAATTATGTGCTTCTGGTTCCCACCCAGACACTGTTTCCAACACAGCTGAAACTCACCCTTTTTAGGGGTAAAATAATCCTTTGCAGCGGATGGGGAATCTGTTGTAGCAGCACTTCTGCCATGTCCAGCTTCTCCTGGCTGCCCATGACCTCACTGGTGTGGAACAAGGTTAGTGTTAGTGCGTTGCCTCTCGCTGCCGGAGGACAGGAGCCCCAGCACTCTTAAAGGTTACGTGGGACAAAGTTATCTCTTGCTTTTAAAAAAAAAAAAAAAAAAAAAAAAAGTTAAAGAAAATCCATAATGATGCGAAAGCAAGGAAGCAACTGATACATGAAAATACATTTTGTACGAAGTAAAGCTTTGAAGCAGGTGCCAACCAGTGAAAAATATAAATTATACAGAGAAAACTTACAGAAGAACACAACAAACAAATCACTCACTTCCACAAAACGATGCAACTTTAGACCGTTTTAAGTTCTCAAAGCAGCCGGCTTGGGGGAGGATGCCAGAGATCCCCATGTACTTTGGAAGACACACGGATCCTTGGCTGGTCCCAGGAGAATAGTAGTTCGGGGTTTTGTACAAAGGTACAACAAATCTGAATGCTGAGGTAGTGCAGGTCCTTGACACTGAAGAGAAACATGGGAATAGGAGCGGGAATAACCAGGGAGTCCCCCCCCGAACTCCAAACGAGCCTTCAAGGACTGACCTGGTGTCCTGGAGACAGAAGAAGAGTGGGAGAAAGAGATGGTATTTTGGAGTGCCTTTTTATAAAGGCTGAGCTTCATTTCCCACGTGGAAGCCTTCTTAGAGGGTTGGATGCCGTTTCCACGGGGTTCTGAAAAGAAAGAAAATCACGGCGTGAAATTCATCGAATGACTTTTTCACAGAAACGTGATAAAGCAGCGAATTAAACTGGGAGACGTGGGACTTGATGTAGAATCATTTCAACTCACTCTGGGGAGGAGGACTCCTCTCCATTTCTTTTGCTCCAAGTTTGACAGATGTGCTTTTCTCTAGGGTATAAAGAACAAGCATTGCTAGGATCACTACCCTTTTCTTGCACAGGTTGTTCATTCCTTACTCACTTCAGCATCACTGCATTCATTCTCTTTAAAACTGCAGCATGACTTCCGCCAGACACGTCCTGTGCTAAGCAATCACAGTATGTTAAGCTGGTTCACACTAAATGCTGAACTCATAATAAACACTAAATTCAAACGAAACCACCTTTGCATTCAGGCACAGCTCCGCTCCAGACTCCGTTTGTTCTGTCCGTACTCGTACAACGGATGCTCACGTTGCCAACGAGCTCGAAGCCGGAGTCACAGCTGTAAGTCACTGTGGAATTATATGGAAATTCTTCTGCACCTTGGCCATCGTGCTTTCCATTGCTGACTTGGGGCGGTGAAGAGCAGGTAATTACTGCAGGGAAGAAGGTCAGCGTGAGTATTGCTAAAAACTGTAGATCAATGATGAAAATGCAAAATGGTTCTTAAGAGTTCACCTAAGGTTCTTGAAGAGAACCAACTCTGTGGATAATTGAAGCTGGGTAACTAGCATTTGCCTTCCCTCTACATCATCTCTCCCTTCTTTCGGAAAAACGTTGCCGCGTTTTTCTCCCTCTCACTCCAAGGATCACAAAAATAAACAGGCAACTTGCCATGCTCTGGCTTGTGACTCATCGAAACTTCAAGCCATCACCTTCACTGCTACCCTAAGTCATGAGAAAATACGTTGATCTCGTGGGAATAAAAGTCCCGAAATGCAGCGTCAGCAGCAAAATGGGTATTTCTCAGCCGCAGTGCTGGTGAGAGATCTGCCACACAATATCAACAAACACAGCGTATGGAGACTGGTTTAGACTAGACGTTAGGATGCGGGATCTGCTGGAGTGAAGTCAAAAGTAACATTGGATTAATCTTACGTTCGCAAGTTGGAAGTTCACTCCATTCAACGTTGTTTCCTTTAAGCTGACACTGGATGAAATGGCTCCCATTTAATTTGTACCTAAGGGAAAACACACGAGAAAAGAAAAAATAGTGTAGTTACACAGAAACTGAGACAAAATTTTTTTTTTTCTCCAGTATCAGTACGATCAGGAGTGTAGGAAAGGTGGTTTTAAAGCAAGACGTGCAGATACACACCGGTTAAGAGGAGAGCTCCTTCACGGTGCTGGCTCACAGGCAGTTTTCCACCCACCAACACCCCCAAGTCCTTTCCCTCGGGGCTGCTCCCCATCCCCTCCTCACCCAGCTCACTGTGTGTGTGCTGGGGATTGCCCCGACCCATGGGCAGGACCTTGCACTTGGCTTTGTTGAGCTCCATGAGGTTTGCACGTCCCACCTCTCCAGCCTGCCCAGGCCCCTCTGGATGGCACATCCCTTCCCTCCAGCGTGTCGCACTCAAAACGCACCCACCGCTACACCCAGTGGGGTCCACTGGGGTGCAATAGGGATCTACATTTCAATAAAGTGACTTTTGGATGTGTGTGCTGGAACTTAATACATCTTGTTCTGACAGCACCAACACCTTCCCCGATCTCTGAATTACATCCTCCTGCTCAAAAAAAAAAAATCCTCATTTGGATGTGATTGAGAGTATCTAATCGCTTAGCTGGTTAACATTATCCCTCCACCCTGATGTGCGTTTCCAAAAATGAGCTGAATCCCAGAGGGGTGGGACGTGCTGTCGTTTCCCCAAAATCCCTCCGAAGGGAACGTCTGGAGAAAAGCCCTCTGTTATCTATGAAGCAGCTGCAAAGATTGGCAGAACAAGCCAAATGATGCCAGCTATTTCCTGCTAGAGAGGGAGCAATACTAGCTGGAGTACTAACAAGAGCTTAATTTGGGTCAGTCTACTGCATCTGGGCCCTGATTGAAAGCAGGCAGAAGGCATGAGTCAGCTCAGTGACTGGTGGAAAAGTGTGCTTCACTGCAGTTTTCTAGGTAAACATTATTGAATTTTTAAAACCCCCAACGTAACCCCTTTTTATCCAATATATCTCAAATACCTTAAGCTGAAATATTTTAGGTAGCTTGCTCTGAAGCCTATAGTTATAAATTGACAGTACGACCAGCCCCGTTGGGCCGTTGGGATAGATACCCTGGATCAGTTAAATTTCCTCTGGATGACACTTGAAGGAAAAGGCAGCCATAAATTCACACCCTGGTCCCTTCCCTCCAGCTGTCTCCTACTCCTTCCCAGCCCAAAGCTGGAATTCAAGTGGGAAAAGCAGCTGCACGCTGTGCACTCAGAGCCACGTGTAGGAATGATAGATTGTGAAATAGCAGCCCAGCCCCTGTCCACGGGCTGATCACGGCGGACTGGAGTTTGGATCCCAGCGCCTGGAGCTGGGTGCATCCCCCCCACAACTCACCCGTCTTCGCAGAAAACCTTCACTCTTGCACCAAACTGCAGGTCTGTAAGAACGACCGTCCCACCCCCGGGCAGCGCTGCCGGGGCGCCGCAGGACCTCCCTGCCGGAGGACGAGCCAGGGTTAGCAAAGCACACAGCCATGGGGAAATAAAAAAAACCCCAAACAACTAAAGAAGGGACAGACTTAGGGGGTTATCCCCCAAACTGCCAAAACATTTTACTTCCCACGTGTCGCCGCCAAGGCGTAGGGGAAGGTGTGGGCGCGGGAGGGCAGAGGAGGGGATTTGCGGCGGTATTTCCACCTCAATAGTTTGACAGTGAGTTACTCGACTGTGACACAGGTATCAGTGCCACATCAGTCTTAATATCACGTGGATTTCACCAAGAAACATGCTTTGTCTTCATTCTGAATTTCAGTGCTAGGACTGCAAATTGGCATTTGTCCTCTGCATAGGCCATGTCCAGATGCAAACATATTTCCTAACATGCAAATCAAACCAGGTCTGAAAAAAAAAAAAAAAAAAAAAAAAAAAAAAAAGGACATTATTGATACTCTGGCTGCTTGGCTGTTCACTCTTAAATATGAATATCAAGGAATATCCACCTAACTTTGTGTTAAGCGTGTAGCTGTTGGGATGATCACGACCCAGCTGCGTTTCAGCACGTCGGTTGGGAGCAGCTACCAGACCTGCTCTGGACTCCACGGCTGCTTGTCGGCCAGCGCCGCGGAGCAGAGCGGAGATACTCACTCCTGCACAGCTCGGCAGCTTCCGACCACACCAGGTTTTCAAGGCAAGTGCTGGTGGGGGAACTTTCCGAGGTGTTCTCGAAGCCGGGGCGGCAGACGTAGCTCACGTTGCTCCCAACAGGAAAGAAATTAATCCTCTCGTCCTCCTTGGACAGGGCAGCAAACCGCAACCTCGTCGGGGCACCACAGCTCCCTGGCAGTCAAGAAAATCGGGGCCTGAAAGAGCCACCCCCCCACCGAGGCATGCCAAATAAACCTCGGAATCACCAAAATGCTTTTGGAAAGCTCCTCACATTCATCGCAGGTTAATTCTCTTTTCTTACCAGGCTGCCGTTCTGCATCTTTTGCAAAGCGCAGGTGAAGATGCATTAACTGCGCAGGCAAAGCTGTTAGTAGGAAATAAGGAGTTACACGCACGTGCTGTGGGGCTACACACGCCGCAGACGGGGCTCGGGAGACACACGGGCACCCCGAGCTCCAGCCACCATCCGACTGAGCCCCTCGATGGCCGGCGCAGACCCTGGACCGTCGGCAGCTCCGAAGAACAGCAGCAAAGGGAAGTGGGTCTGTGCCTCGGCAGGAGGAGCGGTGCCATTGCGGAGCAGCCGCCGTAAGGGGCAGAAATTTTAAGCCAAGCTTAAACACGGCGGAGGGAGCTGCGTTTCAAAGAAATGAGATATTTACGGCCACAGGGCTCGAGCAGCTTCGACCAGCGTGCGCTGGGCAGGCACTGCACCGTGTCCGACCTCCCGGGGATTTTGATGGCGCCTTCGGTGCACGTGTACGTCACCCTGGATCCAACGGGGAAGCTGCTGGCCTGCGTGTCGCTGGAGGGTCTGGAGTGGGTCATGTGAGGTGGGGGCCCACAGTCACCTGCGGCAGGAGAAAACCTCCTCGGGTGAGAACCCCGTTCCCTGGCCCCTTCCTCAGCCCCCATGAGCAGCCCAGGAGGGCGGCTGGGCTGAGCCAGGCTCCCCTCCTCTAGGAAAAGGCACCGGGCACGGCTGCACCCGTCAGAGCATCAACGGGTCCCCAGGCTTGGGGTGGTGGCATCACCCACTCCAGCCCCTGAGCATCAAAGTGGGATCCGGGCAGGTCTTGCTGGTCCTCCCCATGTGTCCCATGGCCCCGTACTCACCGCGAGCCACGGGCATGCCTAGGAGCCCCAGCAAGGCCAGGAGCAGCGCGGGGTGGCCGTGTCCCCGTGCCCTGGGGGGTGCCCCACAGCTCAGGGTCCCTGGATGCTTCCCCCGTCCTGGTGCTCCAGACTTCATTGCAGCAATTTCTGTGCTCCCGTGTCGAGCACTGTTGGCTCCAAGGGGCTGTTTCTGGAGCTGGGAGGAGATGCAGCACAGCAGACTCGCCCAAGCTTCTGGAGCAGTGGAAACGTTTGCAGAACACCCATGGAGCTAAGCCCTCCGGCAGCGACACGGATCGCAGCCAGGCGTGGGGGACAACTGCCACCCATGGGCTCAGGTAAAGCCTCCTGGTCCTCCTGCCCCACCATAAGGGGTGGGGGAATAACTCAGCCCCTTTATTTGACCCAAGACCGGTAGCAAGTGCTGACTAGAACAGTTTTATGAAATATTACCAGAGCAGAAAAGACTCCACCGAGCCCCAGGCTGGATCTGGGGTAGGAAAATGCCTACCTAATCATTTGCTGGCAGGTAACGCGGCGCTGATCTTCCGTAAGCAGAGTTAGTCAAAACAAAAAATAAAAGCGTTACTCTTTGTTGGTTTTAATTTTTTTTTTCTTGATTGCCTGACTCATTTGTAATTAGGAACGGGTGTGAGCAAATACATCTGTGTACTGACTAACACGCTGAAATATCCTGTCTGACATCAGTCAGGGCTACTCAAACACTCTTGGATACACATGGGATGTAACACCCAGTTCTTATCCATGCTTATGGGCTCCCAGCCTTGTGCAGGGAGAGAAGACTCTCTGTTTGCAGTCCCAGGTGAGCTCAGGGCGGAGGGCGGCAAGGTGTCGCAGCAGGAGGGCGCAGCCCAGCTCTCCTTGGGGCACGGGGACAACTGGAGCGGGTCAGAGTGTCTGTCACTGCAGAGCTCCTCACCGGGGTGTGGTGGAGCACAGGATGCATCGACAAAGCATCTTTCTGCGTAGAGATTGGAGGTACCGTCTTCTCTTCCCTGGGTGTTGTGCTTCAGGATCAACATTTAAAGCAACTCTTAATAACTCGTAAAAACATGCCTCTGGCGATGCTATATCGCTGCAAAGATGACTGCTGCCCCTTCTCCCAGCGAGCCCAGGCAGCAGCACGCTGCCCTCAGCCCCCCTGCGGCTCCCCGAGTGCCCCGAGGACCAGCTCAGGCTGCCAGGGCTCGGCTCTGCATCAGAACCACCCCTGGACCACGCGGGGAACCTGCCTAAAATTTACAGCCGATGTGACAGATCACACAACACCCGTGGTTACACCTGCATCTTTATTGTCATCCTGCAGGGACGGAGTAATTTCCGCATCACAGAGAGACACAAACTGATCATCTCTTCCTGAGAAAGAAGAACAGTCTGTGCTGTTTGATTCTCTACAGTTAAACCCGCTACATCTATTCTTAGCGTTTGCTTGCCAGAAATAGGAATATGGAAGATGACACCAACACAGATATCTGTCGAATACAGTGCTGGGCCAGAAACCTGTTGCCTCTTTTAATCCAGGGATAAGCAAACAGAAGCCTTGAGAAGTGCCCTTCTGCATATGTACCTGCCCTCATCTAGATGCCTAGAAATCACGAGCTAGATTAACAGGAAATCGTGTAATTGAAGTCTCACTTCAGGACTATTTCTAGACAAAAGTATGCTGATGCTGTGACGGGCTGAGCTGGGTATGAGCAGAGGGTGGGGCATGTGTGCAAACCACCGGACGGAAGATTGCAGAAACACCTTCAGCAAGAGCCACCGGCTGCTCACCTCAGCTGGACGTTTCCTTCTGTGGACCTCAGTCCCCCTCTCTCTGTTTAACACAGTTTACGCAGTGACTCAAAGCTCAGTTTAATTCCTTAGTATGCTTCCTAATATAAAACAAGCAAGAACACCTTTGTTAAATAGTGACTCAAGCTTGTCAGATTTAAGGAAAATAGCAAAAATCCCCTCTGTGCTCTATCATCTAGCATGGCAAAAGCAATCTCCCGTACATGGGTTATCAGATCTCTGGCTATCAGCATGCAAGCGTGAACACTAAAGTCACTGAGCGCCGCCTGAGAGATACTGTGACTATACAAACTGCATGTTCACCAAAGGAAAGGGGATCATTACAGTCTGTTACAGGGCTCGCTCGTTCAAATTTTCTAGCTCCACCTTCAGCTTTTTAATCTCCAGAAGCAGTTTCTGTATTTCCAACAGAGTTTTCACTTCTGCTGTAGGCACACCGCATTCAAAGACCGTTTGAATGTAACGAACCTCTTCACACACATCAGCATCATGTTCTTTCTTCTGTTAAAAAATAAAACAAAAAAAAATTAAAAAATAAATAAATAAATACACACACACACAAAAAAAACCCCACAGGATAAAAGCACGTAAGCTTGCACTGCAGCAGATGGAGAGGTCTGAGCCTGAACTACCCCATTTACCCTGCACTACCCCAGCACAGACTGCATCCTTCATTGATACCATAAGACAAAAGCTTTTAAGAAGTTCAAGCAGTTATTTTTCCTAGTAGAGGTCAGGCAGCATCCATCCAGGAACTCAGCAGACTGTGGTACTTACACACTTGGGCAACAGTGTCCAGCTGCCATCAGACAAGCATGTGGCTGTCCAAGAGTCTTCCGAAAATGTGTCTCCATCATCTGAAAAGTGGTATCCCTGAAGGCATTCGAAAGTAACAGTTGCATTTGTTTGGTACCACATTTTACCATCCAAAGGGCTTTTCAGCCTTCCATTGGCCACTTGTGGTCGTGGACACAGCACTGAAACGAAAACCCACAGGCAGGAGCCGCTCAGCAAGAGGGTCAGCTTTATGTAGGTAGAAAAAAATACCGACAAAGCTTGTGAAGACTCAGCCAGGGCAGGTGAACTTAAACCTGTGGAGATGTGAAACCGTTAAAGCAAAGTTACTTCCCCAGGCCCTTCAGGAGGGGAGGGTGAAGGTCAGACCCGCCCCTCAGAGGTGTTACACGTTTTCTGACAGCGTAACGAGGGTCTGCAGATCCATGTTTGCAGGAAGAAGATCGCTGAAGGCAAAGTCAATGAGAGTGGCGTCTCCTGGCCTGTCTGAGACTCTTTTAAGGAGGATTATCGAGAAAAATCCAGCTATTGCCCGGTAAGCTTTGGGTTCGGGAAGTTTGTCTCTTCTGCAAGGAGGGGAAGGTGCTAGGGGAGCCCTGAGGACAGACACAGCAACATAATGTACACCCCAACCTCTCCGCAGTGTTGCAGGGGCCGCCGGCTCGGCTCCCGGCTGGTACCCACCTGGCTGGCATGTGGGCAGGGGCGGGTGCCAGGTGCCATTGGCCAGGCACCGGCTCTCGGCATCGCCCTGCAGCACGAAGCCTTCGTCACAGGAGAACCACACGGCCGCCCCGTAGGGGAACGAGAACCTCTGCGGAGTCATCCTCCCCCTCTCGACTGTGGGCTTGGGGCACCGGACCACTGCGGAGAGAGGGCGGAGGTGGGAGCGGTGCCTCTGGGTGCTGCTCTGCCCCAGGGATGGGGGGAGCCAGGTCAGGCGGGGCAGAGCCACCCCTCCCCATGGATCATCCCCATGGATCATCCCCAGTGCAGAGCCGCCACCCGCAGAGGAACCGGGGTCTCCCGGCAGCCCTGCTCGCCGTACACCCCGTTGTGCTGAGCACTAATATCGCACCCAGGTCCTGGCTCCAGCCTGATCCCGTAGAGGAGAAAGGACTCACCCCTGCACTCGGGGGCCGGCCCGCTCCACGCCAGGTTCACCCCGTCGTCGGAGGTGCAGTAGATGGAGGCGTCCCCGATGAGGGACAGACCCTCCGCACAGCTGTACTTCACTTGTGACCCGTAGGGGAACTGCTCCAATTTCATGCCCGAGTGCTCCCCGTTGGGGATTTTTGGAGGGGGAACACAAACTATGAGAGAATAGAGAAAGGAAAAACTAAGATTTTCTTCATCCGGTCAGGGAGACAGATGCAGGGAAGTAACAGGAGAAGCCAGTTATCAGTGTTTATACCTAGGGCCGCTCTCCCCCTTGCTTCTTGCCAGCTTTGGCCCTGCCTCTACCAGTGCTCCCAGACTGACACCGCTAAGCACCCCAACCCACCAGCACGGCCCCAGTATTGCAGCACGTGTCCCCTTCCCCTCCCCTTGAGCTGGCCTTCCCTTATCCCCTCCTCTTTTCCATGAGAAAAGATCCTGCTCATAAGCAGGGTCAGGGAATTGTGTCATAAACCCCTTCAAGAGTCCCGCGAGGAAATGGCTGCAAGTCCCATGACTCAACACATTCCATCAATTACAGTTCTGGTAGAAGCTCAAAACGTTAAAGCCGTTTGATGCCGTGACTTGGATCCCTTCTCCTAACGCCACCTTCTCCGAGAAGTGACGCTCAGCTTACGTGATTTTCTCTGTTCCTACCCTGCAATTCCCCGCTCACCCTTGTCGCAGTACGGCACGGGGGGTCTCCACATCCCGTCAGACCCGCACTGGATCCTCTGGCTGCCCCTCAGCACGTAGCCGAACTCACACTGAAATTCCACCTGGTGCCCAAAGGTGTATTCGGCTTTCCTGGGGCTGATCTCTCTCCCGTGGGGGATCACCGGGCTGGGACACTGCATCTCTGAGGAACACCCACATCAGACAGAACGAGCTTCCATGGATCGGGGCGGGAGGGGAGAGCAGGAGGCGTTCACACGGGGGTGTTTTCCCACTGTGTCAGCTTGCTGACCCCATGAGCCTACCAGGCAGCCCATTAATGCTGACAGACATCCCCAACCAGACCTGGCATGATCAGGGACGGTGATTACGTGACAACAACCATTTCTCTCGGAAGGCAGCATGATCCGAGCCCTGCGATTAGCTATAAATCGTGCTGAAGGGATGATATGTTAGTAGCTGCATCGCTGCATCATTGTTTGAACAGCTAAATAAGCAGTGTGAGTTGCAGCTATCTCTTTTCAGCCATGCTGCCCTTTGAACAGGAAAATTATTATCAGCGAGAGCCAAAGCACCGCTCAGGGAAGTCCTTACGGCACAGAAGTACTAGCGGGTATTTGGAAAACGATGTTATTTCCATATTCAGTTGATGCTTTTGTTGGCAGAGCAAAGGAAATGACGTACTTACTCTGGCAAAGCTTTGGGATTACGGACCAGGTGAAATTTTTAAGGCAAGTAGTTGTTGGAGAGACTTCGGGGAGCAAAGTGTATCCGGATCTGCAGAAGTAGGTCACGGTTGTCCCAACTAGAAACTCGCGCTGAGGATTTCGGTCCGCGTGGTCAACAGCAGGAGGGTAGGGACAGTGACCTGGTGCCAGAGCAGGGGACAACAAGGACCCTCAGAGCTGGGAGGTCCCTCCAGAGACCCGCTGGGGACAAAGCTGAGCCCTGCCTTTGGGAAGCCCAGCCTGCCCCTCGGGCAGGGGTAGGAAGCAAGGGATGGCAGCGATCCCTGCCACCAAACATCAGACAGTGCAGCTCGCTGTGTCCCTGTCCTCCAGCCCCTCTCCCGCAAACCCTGCCCGTGCTTTTAGTGAAATGAAAGCAGGGAATTACACATGGGAGATAAAGCAAGGAGAGCTGTGCGTACCTAGGGTGCAAGCGGGCACCCGTGGATACCATCGGCCGCTGCCCAGGCACCGCACGGTGGTGGTGGCACCCACGGGCATGTACCCGGCGTCGCACTCGAGCGTGGCGGTGCTGCCGTAGGTGAAGTTCTGTGCAGGTTTCAGCTGTCCGTGTGTGATATCTGGGACGGGACACTGAACCTCTGTGGATCACCAAAAACCAGGGATTTTCAGGGTTATTCTTACTGAATACATCTCACAGTGACCACCTGTCGCTGCTTCTCTGTCCGGTAAGAGAAAACAAACCAGTTTAACCGATACGGCAATTCAGGCAGAGAGATTGAGGGTTAGTCAGCGTGTTGGAGCAGCCACCATCAGTAGGACTCCAAATGTGTAGCGACTCCATTGCACACAAATGCCGTTTCTGCCCTTTCCGAAGAGCCCTCGCTCTAGCAGGTTGCAGTACAACTCCCCTGCACACCCGGGGCTGGGGTGACTCCGGGGTGCTGGCAGCCCACCTCCAGCTTTGCAATAACCAGGAGGCTCCGACAGCTGCGTAACCTCTATCACACACACACATCACTGATGTCCCCCAATAAAAAAGCTTCTTTGTCCAGCTACCACATCTCTCACGAGAAATATTTTGGGGCTGGTCACAGACTGTAATAACAGAGGAAACTAAACTAAAGGCAACTACGACTGGGATTCCCTCATGCCTTACAATAGGTGCTGGCAGGTTACCAAGACACTGCGTGTCTCTGCTAAAATCATAAAATCTCAGGGTCACCGTGCCAGGGCAGCGCTTGGCGATGCCGCCTTGGGTACCAATACCCACGGAAAGAGCATCTCTGTACCCGTACGCGCCTTCCCCAGGCCCCATCTTAGGTATCGTTACCCTGTTGGTAATGTTTGGGTTTGGAAAATAGGCTGAGAAACTCTACGAATTTAAATTAAATTTAAAAAAAAAAAAAAAAAAAAAGGTGTAAAGGCAGCGCTGGCAGCCGGGGGGCAGCAGATGCCTCTGCGGGGAGGTGCTGGGGCTGCGGTACATGCTGGGGAAGTTTCTCAAAAGGCCTGATTTTAAAGGAACTGTCAACTTCCAGGCAGAAACTGCGAGTTATTCCTCTTCCTAGAGACACTCCTTAGTCAGCAACCCCCCCACTTCTCCTCTGCTGAAGCCAGCTTGCGGGCTGCGTGCCCAGCTACCCCCAGCGTGTCTGCGCGCTGCCCCCGGGCTTCAGCCTCAACCTCGGTATCGACCCGATACCACTCAAATTGCTGCGACCCTTTTAATTAAATGATAAACCTGTCTAACTGACTCTCCCCCTCTTACCGCCATCCTCATCTTGAGTCCCAGACCATAAGGATTTCCTCC
Organism: Athene cunicularia; assembly: GCF_003259725.1. Lineage (NCBI taxonomy): Eukaryota > Metazoa > Chordata > Aves > Strigiformes > Strigidae > Athene > Athene cunicularia. Next base: position 1,650,872 of record NW_020799136.1, on the reverse strand, counting down.
ACCCTGGGAACAATTCCTCGGGGGGACCGAGGCAGAGGCTGAACACTCCCTGCGACAGAAGCTCTGAACTCCAGACCAGGAGACGTTCTGCAGACAAGTGACCTGGTCCTGGGCTGTCCCAAGGACGAGCCCGTAGCCCCTGGGCCAGCCAGGCTTAACACCAGTCCCAGGAGGGATCCGTACCCCAAACTTAAGACTTTTGAGAAGCATTGGAAATTCTGGGTGTTGCTTTGCAAGCACCGAGAGGTGCAGCTAAAGAGGAGAAACGGACGATGCGCAGCAGCCCCTGGGCTCAGGTCATCCTTACGGGAACACCAGGCACAGAGAGAGCTTAGCGGTGACTGCAGCCAGGGGAAGGTCTCCCGCCGCATTTTACTAACCTGATTTTTAGATATTTGAGCCGTAGGCAAAGCTGAGCCACAGAAGCGAAGAAAAGGAGCAGGGAAGTGACACTCACCGAGACTCCCGGCCGGCCGCAGCACAAGGACCACCGCCGCCAGGAGCTGCCCCGGCCAGCGCAGACACCCCGGCATGGCGCCCCGAGCTGCCAGGCCAGCACCGTGGAAAGGCAAGAGCCTCTCCCTGCCGAGAGCCCGCCGGGGAAGGGGAACCTGCTGTGGGAAGTTGGGGACAGGCCAAGATGAGCCACGCCACCACCGCCACCCCCCAGCCCTTCTGACCTGCCCAAGGCGAGAGGCTGCCCACCCCGAGGACGTGCCGCGGGAGGGAACGCCGCTCTGCCTTCTTCCCCCGTGGGGACAGCAGGAGCGAAGGTGTTTTACGGCTAGAACCGCTCTGCAGCAGCCTGGCCTCGCTTCTGAAGCCCAGGGAGCTGCTGATGGGCGCGCGGGGCAGGGCTCCCACTCCCCTGGCCTCGGGTGCAAGCAGCCCCCGCGCTGTGCTCGGGGAACAGCAGCCCTCCGTACCCTCAAGCACTGGCTGGTGAAGCACCTCTTTCCTTTACTAGGGGTAGGACAGGATTATCAAAAGCCAGACACAGCTGCCATTACAACTGCAGCTTTATTATAATCCGGTGGTGAAGGAGTACTGGTCCGATCACAAGACGTGTGCTAACAGAGCCCTTCCCCTTTACTGGAAGTCACAGAAAAAAAATTCAGCCATTTCATTCTTTGCACTTTTATTTCCAACTGCTGCTCTCGGTGCACACACAAAGATGCAGCGAGTGGCACTGCTGCAGCCTCAGCTACCTCTGTCCTGCTTGGGAAGAAAACCTGGCGCTTTTGTTTTGCTAGAAAACAGGCTTTGAAGATTTATTTTTTTTTTCATTGTGCCTGCTCTGAAGGTCACAGCTAATTATGCAGTGAAGTGCTTGCTTGCAGTAATGAATGCAAAATACGAGAACAGAGCAGCAGCGGGCTGTGTCAGACTGGAGCTGAGGGCTGCAGCAGTGTGTCGGGCTCTCACCGTGTTCATGCTGGTCTGTACAGCATCTGCTCGGCTCCGACAAAAATTTACTTTCTACTCATTTCCTTTGTACCTTCACACCCGTCAGTGTAACGAACATATCTAAATGTAAAGCTTTGGAACGTATGAAGTGATGCACTAACCTAACGCAGTGAGCTCTAACGGAGAAGTTGTCGCTTTCTGACTCCCCGTATGACCAAACCTGTTCCTTGACCGATTGGTAGATTTTGTTCTGGCTACTTAAGTATTAGCACAAATTACAAAGTCATAAAAAATCCTCAGTCAGCGTGATTATTCAACATGCAAAGAGGACGGTTGTCATGATACCAGTGTCGACAGTCACCCATATACTGTGGGTTTTAGCTCCTTTTCAAGTTTCTGAATCTCCAGGTACAGCTTCCGGACCTCCAGCAGAGTTTTCAGTTCTGTCAGAGGAACTCCACACTGGAAATCTTCCTTATTTTGAAGAATCTTCTCACATGCATCACGTTTTTTCTTGAAAAGAACCAAACCCAAAACACAGGGCATGAGACTCTGCTGCAGGGACCTACGGGCTGAGCATCTCCCTCCTACTGCAGCCCCTCTCTAACGAAGCAGCTACGCTCATTAAATCAGAGCAGTGCTATTCCAGGCTATAAATGGGGAGAGATATAGGGAAAGGGAAAGCCTGGGCAGGGGGTGGTACTTACACACGTGACTGGTGGTTTCCAAGTGCCATTAGATGAGCAGGTACTCGATGAACTTACTTGTCGATAGACATCACGTTTGCAGTAGAATGACAGAGTTTCATTCACCTCGAACGTTAATTGAGAAGAATAAATCGTTAAGTCCTCCTGCCTCAAGGGTCGGGGACACTGAACTGAAAGGAAAACGCATGAAAAAAAAAAAATGTAGTGGGAGGAGGTAGAGGAGAAAACGCCCGGCAAATTCCAGCTGTTTGCTGGTGACTCAGAGGAGCAGCACCCCTGGCCTGTGCAAACCAGCAGCGGGCACCTGCCCGGGTCTGGTACCCACCTGGCTGGCACGTGGGCAGGGGCGGGTGCCAGGTGCCGTCGGCCAGGCACCGGCTCTCGGCATCGCCCTGCAGCACGAAGCCTTCGTCACAGGAGAACTTCACGGCCGCCCCGTAGGGAAACGTGAACCTCTGCGGAGTCATCCTCCCCCTCTCGACCGCGGGCTTGGGGCACCGGACCACTGCGGAGAGAGGGCGGAGGTGGGAGCGGTGCCTCTGGGTGCTGCTCTGCCCCAGGGATGGGGGGGAACCATCCCGGGCCCCTCCCGCTGCTCTCTGCATCAGCTTTATATTCAAACACAAGAACTGACCCCTCAGCTGCCTGCAGCAGCCCCCAGGGACACCCTGCCAGTCCCTGGCGTTATGGACACCTCGAGACGCTGAGACATCTGCACAGGGGCCAGAGGAGCCACACGGTCCTTAATCCACTCTGGGTTTGGAGCTCCTGGACTGCTGGAGCTTAGCCCCAGCATCGCACCCAGGTCCTGGCTCCAGCCTGATCCCGTAGAGGAGAAAGGACTCACCCCTGCACTCGGGGGCCGGCCCGCTCCACTCCAGGTTCACCCCGTCGTCGGAGGTGCAGTAGATGGAGGCGTCCCCGATGAGGGACAGACCCTCCGCACAGCTGTACGTCACCTCCGCGCCGTAGGAGAACTGCTCCCGCCCCGCGCCGGAGTGCTGCCCGTTGGGGACTTGGGGAGGGGGGCCGCAGGCTGTGGAATAAAGGGAGTTGATAAGAAAAAAACCGCACAATTATCCTGTTCAGGTGAGGATCAAACTTGCTTCTGGGGAATCAGGACAAGAGTTAACTTGACGTGTCTGTAGTGCGGCAAGTTCGCGCCTCTTACACCAGCTCAAGGCTCCCACCAGGGTCACACCTCCAACACCCCCCAACGCTCTCAGCCCACGAGCCGGATCATCGCCCCGCTGCCCAGCAGCAGATGCGGAAGGTCGGTCACCTTCTGGCCGCTGTTTCTGATCCCCGATGCGCGGGATTTCGTCTTACACGCACCTTTGTCACAAAAGGGTAACGGGGGAAACCAGGTCTTATCAGCCTGACACTCGGTCACGTCCTGGCCCCTGAGGACGTAACCCAAATCACAGGCCAGCCTCAGTCGGGTCCCCACTGTGTAGTCATTTTTGCTGTTATAAACCTCTCTTCCATGAGCCGTATCTGGCTTTGGGCAACGAGGTTCTAGAAACAACAGAAAATAAAGGTTGTCATGTATTTTCCAGAAGAACTCCAGTGAATATTCTTTCTGTGGAGAAGGCAGTTATCAAGAACATCTGGATATTGGGAAAAAAAAAAGGTGACTATCATCCAGTTGCAGGTCTCGATGCTTTCTTTGTAACTCTAAAGGAGTTTCTGCTCCTACAATCAGGTTTTTCCATGGCTGCTGGGAAAGGCACGTGCTGCAGAGCTGGGGCCGTGCCCGAGCGAGCCTCCCCTCAGGGCGCTCAGCACCACGCACCGGTGCCGTCCCAGGGCCCGCAGCCCCTGCGTTCCCTCTGAGCTGTGCTCCTGCGGTCGCTGAGCACCTCCCAGGCAGCCTTAGGGCCAGGACGAGGAATCGTCCCTGCACTACCGCCGGCTGCCCTGGGAGGTGGAGCAGACTCTTTCCTCCTGGCAAGGTTTTCCTGAGCTTCCAGCAGCTTGCTGATATTGCTGCGGTACCCCACTGCTAGGTTAGTAGTTTCAGCAGCGCCGGTTCTTGTTAACTGTTGCATTTTCTTCTGAGAGGGGAAAACGCACCGAGAACATCCTCTGCCCCCAAGCCTCGTGTCAGCAAACCACCTCCCCTGTTGTCCAAAGCACAAACCCTTCCAGCTGGGTAAATGTTTCCCACGCTTCTTCGGAACCCCCCTAAGCCTCTAAAAACTACCAACACCCCCCTTGCCATCCCACCTCAGCCAAAACCCCGCACCCTCTTCCACAGCAATCTCCGGGCCACCTAATGATCCACCTGGATCTTTCGCTGCCTATTTCTTCCACGTTAACACAGGAGGACTAGACCTGGGGACACCTGGCAGCGTACCCTGCTCCCACCATCCTCTAAGGTCACGTGTAGATTTTTTTCAGCGCACGTCAGCAGACAACTACACTGCTGTACAGCGTGACCCAAACCTTTGCAGTCAAAAAAATAAGTAGTTGCCAAGACAACTTACAGTGCTTCACCGGCTCTCACCTACCCGGAACGCACTCCGGCACTGCCGGATCCCATCTCCCATCGCTGTTACACTGAAGCATGACGTTATTGCTGCGGCCTTTGAAAGCATAGCCATCGTCACACATAATTTCCAGCCTGTCCCCGTACACATAATTGTCTTTAACTTCCCATATATGTACAGGCTTTCCGTTCTTGAGGTCTGGACTTTGGCAACGGACTCCTGAGAAATGGCAAACATTAGCAAGTGTGAAACCAGGGCAAAGGCACCTGGATGAGAGCAGGTTCATTGTAAATGGAAGGAGGGATGCTTTGTAAGACACGTCACAGCACTAAATCTGCCCCAACGCCATCCCCCGGCACTCCTGGGGTGTTCGCAAGGGACTCTGCAACTGCAACCTCCCCTTGGATGGAGCAAGGGGCCCTCGACACCTTTTTCCCCAGGTTTAAGGGACTAGAAGGCACAGCTGGTAAATAAAGCAGAGAAAACTCTGTGGCTGGGGAATAAATCAAAAGGAGTTCAAGAGTTGCGGCCAAAACCAGAGACACGCCAAGCTGGGCACCCAGAGCATCCCCTCTCTCTTCCCCCCCCAACCCTGCAGTCTGCACAACCATGTACAGTTTCTTCGTTCACTGATAATTTTGCCAGATCACAAGGGTAAGGAAGCCGAAGGAACAGACACTTACTTTCGCAGGAATGTGGAGCTTCAGTCCATGTAAATTCGGGCAGACACTTGATGTGCCGCGTGGTTTCTCCCGGACTGAACTGGTAGCCCTCCCTGCACTCGTAGGTCACCACGGTATCCACAGGAAAGAGGTTGCCAGCCAGTTTTGCTTTAACAGCATTAAACACATCCGGAGGGTCATCACAGCTACCTAGGAACGAAATAACAACTTGGGGCCATCGGCAGAGATAAATCCGCGAGGCCCATCACGGTATGTAACAGGAGAGAGAGAATTTGGGTAAAAATCATGGGCTCAGTGTTCCTTCTGAGGCGACTTAGTCGCCTGAGTTCAGTAACGCTGAAGAGCGAAAGCAAAGGCGACAAATGAAAGCATAAAATAATTTCAGACCGCATGGCAATTTTCGCTGTTATAACGAGATGTAATTTCTGATGAAGTTAGTCCTACCTGAGGCTCTACCAACAAACTTTAAAAATATTAACTATAGAATGGTTAATTGAAGTCCCTTTGAATTCTCCTGAGAAATGCCCACCCGCTTGAACAGGACAAGTCTCTAAGTCAAATTCCTAAAGTCACCTTAGCGCTACAGAGAGATTAGCCGGAAAAAAAAAAAAAAAAAAATCAAAAAAAGTGAAAATCTTGGAGCTAATCACCTTCACGACCTAATGTTTCAGGTGGGAAATTCGCTGAAGCAAAGCTGCTGGGCCAGGCGGAGCAGCGCCCGGCCCCCCACACTTACTGAGCTGGCAGAGCGGCAGCGGAGGGTCCCAGCGGTCGTTTTCTTGGCAGGTTGATGTTCCGCTGCCCGTCAGGGTGTAGCGGAAGTTACAGTCGAACATGACGGTGTCTCCGTAGGTGTAGTCAGCCCGGTACCCGCTCAGCAGCTTCCCGTTCTCCACGTGCGGACGCTCACAGTTAACCACTGCGTCGGGGAAAGCAGCAGTTACGCTCAGGAGGGGAGATGAGGGGATCAAAAACATTCTCGTTCACTAAAAAAACTGAAAACGGACAAGGCGGCAGGCAGGCAGGAGATTTTTTTTTTAACTCTTCGCTTCATATTACAGCATTTTTTAATTTCATGCTTCTTATTCATGCAAAGCATAAAAAGAACATCTGAAAGGCAGCAGGTTTCCAAATTTTTAATTTTTTTTTAAAGCAATGGGAGATCCTAATTCCTCTTGCTGCTACCAAACTCTCATCTGCAAGAGGTGATTCCAGCAAAATAAGGGAGAGAAGCAGCTCCAGGGAAGAAAACGAGCTTGCCCTTGAGGGGAAGCAGCTCACCTTTGCACTCCGGGGCCGGCTTGTTCCAGACACCATTTACATTATCTGTGGTTGTACAGAAAATAGAGTCGTCTCCCAAGAGTGAGAAAGGTCTCCCTCCCCTTTGGACCTTGTTGCACCAGTAAGTGACGGATGCTCCGTACTCAAAGAGCGCTTTGCCAGCTCCGCTGTGCTGCCCGTTAGCTATTTCTGGAGGGGGTAGACATGGTATTGCTGGGGAGAGAGGGGGGAAAGAGCAAGAAAGAACTTAATTCGGTTTGAGCCAAAGGTCTGGTAAGAAAAAAATTAAACATGAGGTGTCAGAAGGGTCCGAAATTAAGGGCAGGTCTCTGCCCCCCCAGGCAGCTGAGTGGTTTGGGGATATAACGGTCACACATGCAGCCCCCTTACTCCCAGACAGTAAATAATTCTTTCTGCAGGATGACGCAGGAAAGAAAACACAAAGAAAAAGATCCTTCCAGACTCCACCATGCATCAAACTGCTGAAATCCGCAGCAGGGCAACACAACTGCTTCCTCATCCATCCCCAGTAACGTTTCGACGGCAGATCAATCAAGGAACTCTACTTACGCTCACAGATGGGAATATCTCTGTTCCATGTAACAATCCCATTTACAAGCACACAATGAATTTCAGAAGGTCCGACCAGTTTGTACCTGTGTGAAACACGGGAGAAGGAATTACTCGACAAACTCGCTTTTGATGTATTACCTGTAACATCACCATCAGGATGGTTTGGGCTTCCTTACAATTACAGCTGATCAGAAATTTGCCATCCATGTCATATTTTCAATGACACACTGGCTTTTGATGCAAAGTTTTTTTAAATGAAAAAAAAAAACAACATGGTTTCTAAGGAAAAACGTCTACTTGAACAGCCAGCTGTAGCTATCGCTACAGCCCCGAGTTCAGTCTCGGTGTCTGTTCTTCCAAAAGAGACTGAAACATTGAAATGGTTTAGGGAGAGCCGGAAGAGTGAACGTGAGTCCAGAAAGAACTTCCTCGAAGTACAAGATTAAGAAAACTCAGTCTTAAAGCTTGCAAAGGAAAGTTTAAATGATACTCCAACCACAGTCTGCAATTACCGACACCGGGAAGGCTTCTGACAGCACAGGCTTTAATCTAGGGAAGAGGTTCAGAAAAATTTCTGGGGGAGAAGCGAGCTCACGCGCTGAGTCCTCCCGGCTTACCCGAGGTTGCAGGTGAAGTTCACTGATGAACCAAAAACCAGCGTTCCTGTCTGGATGAGCCTGCCGTTGTCCGGCTCTCCAGGGTAACTGCACGGCTTTGCTGGGGGACAACAGGACTGGAGTTAGTTCTTATTTCAGTTTCTTGAAGAATCAAAAAAAAGCAGAAGACTCCTCCAGTACTGAGCAAGGGGATGGACCAGAGACCTCCAGATTTCCCTTCCCAATCTTAAATTATTCCACGATTCGTGATGCTGTTAGGACGTGCATCGTGACCTGCAGCCACCTCTGCACAGTGTCCGTGGGGTTTTGCAGTAACCCTGGCAAGCACGGCAGCATTTTTCTTCCCAGCTCAAGGGTTCCCCTACTGCAAGTCTGGTTTTGAACCACGAGTTACGAAGTGCCAGAGTTTGAGTCAACAGTCAAAGCAGATTTCAGCTTTTGCCAGCACCTAGAATACAACTGGTGCTTCATGTCAGGTCACTCATCTTCCACCACCCCATGAGGTCACTTTGGATACTGCTCCCACAAAATGAGCTGATAGCGTCAGCGAATAAAACCCAGAACGTAAACCCAACATAAAATATACTCACGTGTACACATTTCCTTTGATCCATGCCACTTACTGTTCCTTCCACAAACAAGGGTGTTTCGGGTACTACTACTTCTCACGTAACCTGGGCGACAGACGTATTCCACCACGGAATTATAGGGAAATACGGTGGTGCTTTGGTATTGCTCTTTAAGTTCTGCAGACTGGAGACGTGGCGGAGCATCACAGGCACCTGCAGACAGAAACTCCATCAGAAAGATGCTGGGAGAAAAAGCAGCGGGAGTTGAGGCCTGATGTACTCCGAAGGTCCAGGCAAGGACATTTCCGTGGCCTTAAAACTCCTTAAAGCTAGAAATAAAGAGGAGGTGGGTGGTCTGTGACTGGGGGTGCCTGAGGCTGGCAGGGACAGGGGAGAAGCATCATCCCGTGAGGTCCTGTTGCTCCTCACACCTCATCCAGCAGTTACAAATGCTGGTCACAAAGTCCAGATTAACCATTCCCTCTCCCCAATTATATAAAGCATTGCACCTTTTCCGGCTGGAAATAATTTTAAGTCTGTTTTGCACAGAAAGGGGGAAAACAAAGGCAAAGGAAGACGGATTCTGACCACAAAGATTTACAGCGTTCTCTAAATGCAAAGGCAACAAGGAAAAGAGAAGGATCCAAGTCTTGTGGACTCCAGGAGAAGGTTTTCCTTTGAGGGATCTGAGCTGATCCCAACGGACTCCTCCACTCACTCTGGACAGCCACAACAAGAGCAGCGATGAGGAGTAACCCAAGGACAGCGGTGTGATCCCTCTGCCTCCCCGGCTCCACAGCTGGCATCTTCCTTTATTCCTCTCTGGAGATCCCACAGAAGTTACCACATCCTTTTTTTCCAGGCCAAATATCTGTAAAAATAGCAGTGGGGTATTTACACTCCAGATGCCCACAGCCCATACGGACGAGTCTCCTTTCTCCATCCCTAAGCAGTCGTGGCTGGGGACCAGATGCTGCAGGAGCTGTTGCAATACCTCGTGGGAGAGAGGAGCAGCTTCTCCCCGGGCTCCTCTCCAGCTGATGGGACCAAGACCCAGCACGGAGGATCTGGGCTGCTGGGGCAGAGCTGGATTTGGAGAAAGCTCCAGCAGACCAGACCCCGAGACATGAAAATACAACGTTAACAGGGCAACTGACTGGAGATGTTAAGCAATTCCCATAGGCTTTATTCCACTGGTCTCATTGCTTTTGATTACAGTTTTAAAATAAAATTGAAAAAAAACCCAACCCTAACAGTTCCACTCAAGTCCAAACAAAATACGGTGTAGCTCGTCAGCTTTGACTTAAAACCACTACAGTGCCAACATCGTGTTCTTCCCAGCCAAATCAATACCTTCCCAGCAGGGCCATGAGTTTATCTTTTCCTTCTGGAAAACATCCCATGAAACTTATCTTACAGGTTTAGTAATAAGCTTCTTGGAAGCAAATTCATAGCCTGAAGAAATCCTGCTGGAGGCAGTACGGCCCCCTAACGATAAATTACATGCAGAGAAAAAGAGAAGTATCTAACCAAAAATAGACATAAATTCTGTGCAAATACCATTAGAGTAAAGCTATAAAGCCCACAAGTCATTCAGGAGACCAAATTCCTTTACCACATGGAATTGAAGTGCGATTTTGACTAACCTGGCACCTGTACAGATAGCAAGAGTCCTCTCCGACTTAAGTTATCCAGGATCATCATTTGCGAGCCTAAACCCTCCCAACGTTACGTACGTTCCAAGTGCCGACCGTCCTCCCGGTAACCAGAGTCTTGATGCTTTCTGCCCTAAACTTAACACTCCTCATGGCTGTTTTCCTTCAATCCTTGTTTCAGCTCTTGGTTTAATTTGATTTAATTTTTTTTTTATTTTTTTTTTCCTGCTCAAGTTGTAAGAAAGCTCCAACTCGGCTCCCGACAGCAACATCACCCGAAGCTGCATGGCTCGAAGTTGCCTTACCTGGAGGTCTGGCAGCAGGAGATGGAGAGACCCGGCGTGTTCGGCTCTTGCAAGACGAAGTGATGACTGTCCTTGCCCAGTCCCCCCAGCACTAAAGGAGGAGTTACAATACGCCCACATGCTCAGATATGGCTCCGTGCAGAAAAAGTTTGAATTCTGCAGAGACCAGAGTTGTGTCAATTAACCCATAAATCATTAACCCCTCCCCTGAGCGAGAAGGAAGTAGTTTATTGAACCCACGAAAGTGAAACACTAAAAAACTGAACGCAACCCAAGAAAGATGTTGAAATTGTTTGTTTTCTGCAGGGAGCTGCCAACTCTTTGTTGAAACGATCTTTGCTGAGCAGGATGGTGCCTGTTCCACCGGTGCCGGACCCCAGGCGATGCCCAGGGACCTGGGGCACACAACGGCCTCCTCAAGAGGACTGTGTCACCCACCCTGGGGCACGACAGCCATGAGCTGGTCCCTTCTGACCTCAACAGCCTATGGCCAGCGTTCAAAATATGGTTCCTTCAAGCAGCTCCACCTACTCCTATTAAAGCAACAGCAGCTGGAGCTCAGGAGTACGTGAGGTCCCACGCAGAGCTGAACACCCAGCTCCATGATGGGAAAACCCAGCTGCCCTGCGTCTCCCTGAGAGCTGTTCCCGTATCCAGCTGCTGCTGGTGGGTCGTTTTCCAGTAATGAGAGTTTTGGCAGAAGTTGTCACCATTTGCTCCTTTTGCACTTTGGCTGCACGGCTTCATCCAGGCTTGAATCACCAGCACGAACCTCGCAATGGCCTTTTTACCCTGGGTTCTGCTTCCCACAGGCAACCGAGGGGTTTTGCTAAGAAAAATTTTACCATCTCCTTACATCAAGTGGGATATATCGCCTTTCCAAAGTTCACCTGAGTTCATGCCAAAACAATGAAACAGGCTCAGCTCTTGCTCTGTAAAACACAGCAAAGGGCTGCCCGCCCTCGCCCCACGAGCAGGGGCTTGCCCACAACAGGCCCCCTCATCACTCCTGAGCAGGCACTGACCTCCACTAAATATCTACAAGAATCCAGTTAATCGCAAACACAAACATAGGCTTTCTAGATTTTTTTTTTTTTTTCCAGGTGACTCAGAACAAGCTCGTTTTGTGTGCTGAAAAAAAATCAGCAGCTTGCCCATGGGCACCCAGGAGGTGATTGAGCACCTGCTGTTATTTAGGGGTGCTCGTGGCCACGAGCATCAGCCAGGGCACAGCGACACCAAAAGCCATCCCCCTGCTCCAACAGCTGCTAAACACCCCTAAGACCTCCTCAACCCATAGCTTGCAGCAGGATAAACAGGAAAAAAAGGGTTTTTCCTTGACCATATCCAAGGTCAATTCTCTTCAGGCTGTGGCTGGTGACTCCCTTCGGGATCAGCTGGTTTCCAGCTGGAAAAGCGGTCACACCAGTTGCTCCTCTTGACTTTTATTTTTCTCTAGAAAAAGACACGTGCTTTAAAAAGAGTGTTCCTACCCTAACAGCTTCACAAACCCGGAAAATGTGAATTCCGACAGCTCCAATAAAAACATGCTTAAAACTGATGAGGGAAGGGAAAGGCAGCAGTAGCTCTGGGGTGCAGGATTCACCATTTCCAGCCCCATTCCCACAAGCCGAGGCTACCTGCCCTCTCCCACAGACCCTCTCCCTCCAAACACCTTCCACAGCCTCCCCGAATTCCCCACGATCTCAGAAAACCAGCACACAATAGATGGTTACAGCAAACAATAATGGGAAATAACAGAGGAAACTAGACCTCTTTATTTTTTTTAAAAAAATCTCTTTATTGTAAATGAATGCTCACGGGATATTTATGCTCAAGTGGACAGCGTACACAACATACAGCACAAGTTTACATACGTTGCATTTTTTTTTAACCTAAAAAAACCCATTAGAAAGCAGAATTGTAGCAAAACAAGCAGACGTGTATTATCTATGTCGGAAAACACCAAATAGAGACGCACTTTGCAACCAGCGCTCAGAGACAAGAGGAGCAGCGGGAGAGGAGGTGCCAAGCCCTGGCAGCACTCGCCCAGCGCCCTGCGGAGGAGCACGGGGTGAGGGTTTGGGCAGGAGGCTCCTGGAAGCTCTGGCAGTGAGATTTCTCCTCCCAAAGCTGCTCCTCGGCCCCGCAGCAGCCGGGCTTCCCCGTCACCCACCGCTGAGCTGCCGGGAAGGGGCCACCTTGCAGAGGTGGCAGCTCCAACGTCACAGTGTACACAAACTCAAGCTACCCGGCCTGGATTTAAGCCTTTTTCCTCACTTTTTAATTTCCCCCATCGCTGGCAGCAGAGGTGAAACGGGTGTTGCCTGAGCGATCAGTTTTCTCTAGAATGACAACGCGGGGCCGCGGCTTGCGGACAGCGCCGCAGGTCCCATGGGTGGCCCTGCCACTGCTCACTGGAGGGGACCGCAGCCACCACCACCTCTGCTGACAGAAATGGAGAGGGTCAGGGAAATACAGAACCCCCCTCGGTCACGGCGCAGTGCTCCCGAAAGCACCAAGGCTGCTTCCACACCTCCAAATTCACCACCTCTGCCTGCCCAGCCCAAGGCACCAGCTCCGGCACAAGCGGCTGCTAATCCTCAGTTCAGGTTCATTGTGTAATCGTTGTTTATTCTAGGGTATTTGCATGCACGGTGCCAAAGAAATCAGGTGGTTTCAGGGAAATACCTGGCACAGGGACCCACCAGCCTGTTTGGGGCTGGGGAGACACGTGGGGTCACTGGCATCATCCCAGTCCGGCCGCCCTCGAGCGTTTGGAGCTCTGCAGGACCCCGGGACCCGGCGTGTCAGGTACGATCCACCCGCACAGCAGCGAGGAGGATCACAGATCTGCTGCTGCTCTGCTCTAGACACGTATTTACACCTTTTGAGAGTTAAAATGCAGGAGAAAAAGGCTATAGTTAGGCTTTAACTAAAGCACCGAGGCACAAATGCTGCTGTGTGCAGACACAGCCGAGAGGCTCCAGTCCACGACCCAACGGCCCGTGGCCAAAGGACCCACTCGACAGGAATAAGGGACCCACAGTCAGTGACCCAAAACCGCAGCCCTGATTTTTAGCAGTGATTAAAAAAAAAAGTTACGACTGCCAACGTATTAGCAGCTACATTCATGAATCCTGGCAGGTGAAAAACATGTATTTTTGTCTCCTTACAACCATTAACTACTCGGCGATACAAACATAATTAACTCTTGAGCAAGGTATTACAGCATATTGTGCGTAAACATCCTACAGTACATTTTCTACTCCTTTTTTACCCCCGTCAGAGCAGGAGGTTTCTCAGTAGGAGAAGCCAGCCCAACGCATCGCGGGTTTGTGCGTTTAGAGCATTACTGGAGAGTGACAGCAAGTATTACCATACAACAGGCTATAAATGTCTTTCTTCCACACTTTTCTTTTTTTTTTTTCTGGCTTATTTCTCAGCACTTAAAACCGAAGAACAGGCAGCGCAGCTCTTGCAGAAGGCTGTTCCCAGTGGGAACAGCCCAAAGAACAAAACTAATAAAACTCAGTTTCTCACCCACTGAATTTCATCCCTCTGTGGCGCAATGGCTTTAGATCAACACACACTGCTGCTCCTCAGAAATCCTAAGGATTAACGCCTGGCCCTTCGCCATGGCCCTCTCTATCCCAGCTTTAACAAATTTAAGTACTTGGAGTGTTTAAAACAACCAGGTTTGAGCTCAAAAATCCGCAGGTATTACCTCAGGCTTTGGGGGTGCTGAGCTCCTCTGCAGCCAGGACCAGGATGCCAACGTTTCTCAAGGACAGATCCCTACTACGGGTATGGCCAACATTTATTTACATCTTTAAAATAAGCAACCTGTGTCCCAGAAGTTGCTCATATCAATCCTGGAGTCGCTGGAAACAGCAAGCCCAGAACAGCCTCCTCTTCGTACCCAAACGCTCCTTTCTTCACCCAACCTGAGAATTTTGTCCTTATTGCAAGAACAGCGGGAGTGGGGCAAAATGGAGTTTGGCAACACAAGTCAACGTGGAGAGAAAACTGCAAATCTGGGGTTTCAGGGGGATTTAAGTAACACGCAGGCGTCGCACGAGCTGCGCCGCAGGGGAGTTCCACCGTCTGTGCACTAAATACTAAAGCAGCTTAAACTCTATCGAAGGCAGCATTATACATCAGTAACATTTCACAGCTTATTCATGGGCAAGTTTAAAAACTTGTTGTGGGCCTAAAATCTGGCACATTAAAAAGACAACTGGTAAAAATCGTCTGCTGCTTGCAAAGCCAGCAGACGCGGCCCCGCTATTCCCAGACGCTGAGCAAAGCAGCGCTCTGATTTTCTGTTGTAACAGATAAAAGTGTCCACAAAACCCAGGAAAAAATGAGGGAGGGAGGGAGTGAGGCTTAGATCAGGGTGCAACGCTAAAGCAGGATTTGAGTTCAGATTCAACAGCTACGCTGTTTCCAGAGAGTGAGAGGAGCTTTTATTCCCTTCCGTCCCTCACAGGAGACGTCCCACAGGATCTGCTGGGTGCCTTGTGATACACCTTGTGCAAAAAAGCCTTCCCAAAGCAAGGGAACAGGCTCAGGTCTCAAATCAGCAGTCCTGAAAGCAAAGCCAGATGGTACCTGGAGTTCTTTTGATGGTTAAACAAACACAGTAACTACGTTTGAACTTGGAAAGGGTAACAGTTAAAAAAAAAAAATAAAATAAAATTGGGGATTTGGCTTGTTAACTTGTCTCCCAAAGAAAAGTTGCTTCGGCAAGTATGGATGTGAGCATTTTGTCCTCACATACGCTACACTAATTCTGCTATCTAACCAGGAGGAAAGACGTGGGGCACTATTTGACCACCCCAGAAAGCCCCGCGATACGTTAGCGCACAAGTATTAAAAGCCGGTTGAAAAAAAAACCCCAAACCCCTCCGCCATAAATTTTCTCCAATCTCACTGACAGACATTTCAGCATTCAGAAAGAAAAGACACAGACAGACTCTAAAAAAAAAAAAACAAAACAAAAACACATTTCAGAGGAGAGTACTGGCCAAAGCGGCGTGTGGCTCACTGTGCTCCGGGGATGCTCGAGTCCCATCCGCAGGGCTCTTCCCAGCCACGGAAATCCCAGCCGAATCCGAGATGAAAGCACAAACCTCTACACCGTTAAACCAGCCATCCTCTACAAACAAGAGATAAATGGTACAGGTCATGCCACGGGTAAGTCAGGAGATGGTAAAGCAGGGAACAGCAGAGCTCAGCTCAGCGCTGGGGGACGGACAGACAGACACTTTGCAGCAGCCAGGTGGATCCAACCACCTCCGCACAGTTGTTCTACGTGACAGCAACCATCTGAGGATTTACTCATTCACTTTTAGCCGAGCAAATAATGAGCTGCTTCACACTTTGCATCGTCATTTCACTCCTCACAACGCTCCGCACCGAGGGTTTCCCAGTCTCAGCCTGAGACCGTGGAAGCTCAGTTTTTCTGGAGTATCTCACAGGACAGCAGGCAATAACAAAGCAGGCTGGTTACTCCGGGTTACTCGCTTTTATTTATCTTCTCCATAGGACAGTACACTTCCAGGGCAAACGTAAGAAACATTACAGTAATAATTTTGCATATCGACCGCAATAAATACATATAGTTTTGATAAAACTCCTTCCACCGCCTCACCGAGGGCCCAACAGACAGCAGGAACACACGCAGCTCAGTACAAAGCGAATCACGATGCTACAAACGTGCCGTCACACAAGTTAAAAATCTGACAGCCAGGATTTCCCACAGCTGCTGTTCACGCCGTTGTCTCTGAGCACAGAAAATGCTCGAAGGGCTCCAGTCGTGCGGTGCCATGCCCGGCTGCAAACCGATGTGTAAATCAATACGGGCCAGTTGTCCTCTTACCTAACCAAGCACTGTTTTGCAATAAAAAACCCAAACGGCACAGCAACGGAGCCAGTTTGCTGACAATTAACAGTAGGCATCAACACTTAAAATCCAACAGTCGGGAAATCCAGACCCTACATATTTTTTCTATTTACATCTAAAAAAAAAAAAATTAAAAATCTATACAGCTTTCCTGACGACGACACTGAAAAAGTAACTGTCCTCAGACAGAGATAACCTGTAATAGCTGCTCACATGCAACTTTTCTCAAGCAAAACACCAGCACTAAGAAGGAAGAAGGTTTGTCCTGGAATCAAGGAAGTTGGACCAAGTTACCTCCATTTATCTGCAAACCCTCCTACAAGTCTCTTATTTAAATGTAGGGGGAAGAAACACTTAGAGCGCAGCGTTAGGAGACGTAACTTCGCAAAGCTGACATGTACAGTCATTTTCTAAACGCACAGCTCCTTTTGGCTCAGAGCAAATGCAAATCCAAAGGGGCGAGGCTTTGATTTTTGGTTAATTTCTCCTCTGATTCGATTCTAAATTAATATTACTCAGCATAGGAAAAAAAAATGATTTCTCACATTTATCAAAAGCTCCCCCAGCTCAGGTTCTTTCACCTTTTCCCTTCCATCTTCAGCGTGAAGGCCTCTGAAACCCAGGGCAACTGGGCAACAGGGTAACTGGGTTTCAGAGAGCAGCTTCAGGGGGAACGCGCCCTTTTTGCATTGCCACTGGTTGGAACGTTCCCAAGTTGTTCATCCCGACGTGGGAGATGCTCTACAGCAGTACCTGAGCTTGATGCTTTGTGCGCTTCCGCGGCTTTGGCAGGCCAGTCAGTAACTAAAAACGCTATCACCAACCAGAGATCGGGAGGCAGAGGCAGGTAACTCTAGGATCGATCCCATACCTTTGTGTCCTGTGACACGTGTAAATACCGGAGATGGAGAAAGGCAGAGCAGTCGCGCTGAGGGAACTGTTGGAAGAGCTTCACTTGAAGGACAAAGTGCAAGTAAAGGAAAACAACACATCCAAGCTGCCGAATACATTCAAGCAGGAGTTCCTCAGGGCCGGAGGGACGGTCCCTGCGCAGGGGCAGGAGCTGCCCCTTCCTCCCCTGGAAGAGATGAGCCGCGTCCTACGGCGGGGAGAGCTGCGCCCCAGCGCCGCGGGGACCAACCTGCTGCAGCCAAATGGGAGCGAGCTCCCCCCCCAGCCTGAATCCTCTCTCAGCACCCAACATCTGGAGTCAGAACCAGCTACCACTTTCCTTCCTTGGCACTAAAGCCAGCTCTCCCTTTGACGCCAGAGCACCAGGAGCGAGAGGATTTGCCCAAAGCCCCAGGGCAGAGGCACGGAGGGAGCAGAGCTTTGCCGAGAGCAGGAACAGGTCAGCAATGACCCCGGCAGCCCACATGCGGCGACCCAAAGCCTCCGAGGACACAACCTGTGCCACCTCTGAGCCCACCCTTAGGCACCACCACCCTTGGGTGCTCCCTAGCACAGGCTGCTGCTCCTGCGGGGGGAGACCACCACGCTCCCAAAGGTGGGTGGAAGCAGCCACGGCCCCCAGACAGAGCACCTAAATTGCAAAAAGCTTTTACAAGACAAAAAAAAACCACCAGCGTTGCATATACTGCGTGAGGTGAAACACCCGACAAGCCAAGCGAGGGGTTGCGGCGGGGTCTGCCAGAGCCACCAGCGGAACAGGGGTGCGGGGCCAGGCCTCGGGGCCAGCGGGAGCACGGCGAAGCGACGGCATCTCTGGCCTTTCTGCGGGGGGTGACAGCCAGGGTCTCGTCTGAGCCCCTTACTCGGAGGTTGAGAGGGAAGCCAAGGTCTCACGGGTGACGCTGGCTGCTGGGTCCCTGGAGAGGGGGGACAGACAAGGACACGTTCTCCCCTGAGCATGGGGAAAGACAGTCCTGCTCTCTTTGCCTCCACTCAAAGATGCCTCCAAGGGGACATGATGGTGAGGACTCCGTAACAACTGCCACCCTCACAGGAAGGTTTATCCACCCAGCTGCTCTCCAAGGACACGCTAAACCCACCCAGCTCCCCCGAGTCATGGGGAACTAGGGCTGAGCAGCACCACTCCCATCCAGGCTACAATCCAGCAACTCCTGCAAAACCCCTGCAAGCAGTAACGTCACCACAGCTCATCCCGGGCGGAGAGGAGACACACAGGAGCCAGCACTGCTCAGGACGTGGCTCAGCCCGGCAGCACCAGAGCTGTCCCACCTCCTGGTCCAGGAGCTCGGGGTGAAACGCACTTTTTCAGGCAGCCAGCACAAGCACAATGCACCAGTAAGTCCAGCTGGAGCCCCTGGATCAGCGGGCTCAGCCTGGCAATACATTCCTCCTGCACTGAGGTTCCCCCTAATGACAGGTTATTGTACAGCAGAAGATTTCCTTCTACTCCAGGTGTCTGTCCTTCCCTAAAGTAGTTTCCATGCAACATTAATCAAGAGAAGTCCTACTTACTAAACCGACAGAGTACATAGAAGCTGCTTTCAGTGGTACTCACAGGCAAGCATTTCCCCCTTGAGGCTGCAAAGGAAACAGAAACAGCACAGGAGAGCTCATAGTGCATTTTAAAGGAGGTGAAAGTACAAGCAGCGAAGCAAATGAGGAAAGAAAGGCAGCAACCCCAAAGATTTCACATCAGGGGGCTTAGGGCAGGCTCAAGTATCCCAGCAGGAGCTGGCACAAGGCAGGGACACCGTGAGCTGCGGTGCCCCCCCACCTCCTCCACTGCTCAAGGGCTCCACTCAGGCAAGAGGTCCTGGGAGAGTGTGATTCCCCCCCCCGGCCCCAGAACCCAGGGTTTGCTGAGCTCCTTCATCCCAGAGCTGTCTGTGCTTCCACATGACGATGACAACTGCAAACAGGGAGCGGTGAGCGTGGGGATCCCCAGCCTGGGGCTGCCCAGACAGAGACACCCACAAATTAGGACCCCGGGCAGTCAGTGTCCTCTCCAGCTGAGCCTCCTCATCCAGAACTAGACCAAACCCAACCCAGGGCAAAGCCGGGTCTGGGTCAGCTCCCCCCGGAGCCCCGGGATTTGGGGGATGGGAAAGCCTCAGGCTCTTCACCGAGTATGAAAACCCCAGCAGCGCTCACCCGTGCTGCATCGACCCTTCTTTCACTCCCTGGCCACTTACTCTGCTAACAGAGAGGAGGAGAACAAGAAGCTGGGCTCACTGAATAGTTTGGAAAACATTAACCTCTAAAGTACGCAAGATTATTTTCTTTTTAAACAGCTTTGGTAACACAGGCTGTCTCTGCATGAGGGGGCCCAGCCAAGACAACCTCAAAGCCCCCCCCCACCTCCTCTGACAGGCAGCAGCCCGCAGCCCGCGCCGCCTGCGCAATCCCGGGCACAGAAAATAAACTCCTGATTTAGCAGAAAAACAATTTTAAGTGAGCAAAGAAACAAACGGGGGTGTCACAGCCAACACTGACGAGGACCTACGTGCTTTTAAGCCAGAAGAAATGCCAAGCACCAAAACCCAAGCTGCTTTATTTGGGGCACCCAAAGAGCCCAAACTCTGTTCAAGCGGCTGCCGTCGCCAGGACCTGCAGGGAAACGGGCCCCGACAAAAATCACAGGAGCAAAGATTTCCTCCCAAGTCGTTCTGGGGCGAGAGCAACACTTGGCTGCAGTATCAAATGAGGACAAAGAGAGTATATTTAACTCTTTCCAACCAGGTTTTTGCCAGAAAGCAAGGTATTACCCAGAATTAACCACCCTGCCAAAACCCTACGGCGCTGATGGAAACTTGCCTGCATGGAGTCTGATTTTGAAAGCCTCTGGCACCACAGTTCTAGTTTAAAAGGGTAATGGGGTGAGTTCTGGGGTTTGTGGGGGGTTTTTTTGCCTTTTTTTTTTTTATTCTCTGAATGGAGTCTAATCCAGAATGATTTTCCTGCAGGAACGGATGATTTTTAAGGCCATGGGAAGGGTCTGTATTTCAGAGAGGACAACCGACAGCCGCGGGTGATGGTGGGGAGGGGGAGCACAGGGAAGGTACCACCTGGACACCGACTTGCAGCTGCGGCTGGTCGGCCCCATCTCGAGTTTCCAGGGCTGGGAAAGGCCCCAGCGTGTCGAGAGGTTTGCTCCCAAGGCTGTAATGTCGCGGGCGCTTTACCGTGTCCGCGCTGGCTCGCGGCGTAAAGCTGTTTCTTCTCATCCTGACGGGGGTTTGGCTGGTGGGAAGGTTGTTCTGATCCCAGACGGAGGGTATCGCAAGGAATGAAAAGGGGAACCACAGTTTAAAACCACATCCCGCGCCAGCACACACCTCTGGCATCCCCACCCGCAGGCACCCCGAGGCTCCCGCCAGCCGGGGCTGCAGCTCAGTGAACCCCACAGCCATTTGCACCAGCACGGCCACTGAGCCTTCCCCAGCTGAGCACACGTTTTGTTGACTAAGCTGGCTGAGCGTCCACTGAAAACTCTGCTTTTTTAGCAGTTTTACTTCCCTTTGGGATTTTTTTTTGCTTAGGTGGCTTCTCTCAGGTTTTTGGGGTTTTATTCTCTTTTTTTTTTTTTCCCCTTCCTGCAATCAATTTGGCAAAGCAAACAGAAACCTTTCCTTTCTTTGTGTTTCCTCACCCCCAAAGCAGCCGCATTGCTCAAGTAAAACAACCGACAGAAACAGCCTCTGACTTCTCCGAGCGGGCAGCAACGATTTCAACACGGGCATCGCGCTGCAGTTGCAAAGCGATAAATGCCCGACTGGAAACCACCAGCACATGAGTCCGGCCACAAAAACCTTGCTAAATATCCTCAGTTTAGCATTTTGCAGGCAGCTGGATTCAGCTCCACAAACTCTCCAGCCACAGCTGCAGGTTCCTAGCCTCTCCATGCCTTGTTTATGGTCCCTCAGCACAGGGACAAAAAAAAAAAAAATAACCATATCCCAGGCAATCAAGCCAATAGCTCCTTATAAAACACGATGATGAGAAGCAGCTAAAAGCCTAAATGTTACCGAAAGAACTTAAAATGCAATGCACTTAAGATTTCCCGTGAGCTAGCACAGCAGAGAGTTGGTTAGTGCTCTTTAATTGGGGGAGCTAATTACAGGCAATCGCTAAGTGGCATTCCCCGACGCATCAGTCCCTCTGCAAAACGGTGTTTGCAAAGGGAACACCTAAAATAGCAGCAGCTTCCACAGATTTAGCACATAATTATGTGCTCTGCTGAGCAAGGTGGATGGCTAAACAGTTATTTAAGTAATGGGAGAGACAGGACATCATAAATAAAGCTAGGCAAAGTCTGAAGCGTTTCCACTGCTGCTGTAAGAAGATTCGCAGCGCCGGGGAATAAATTGGACCCATCGCCTTCTGCTCTGGTACACGTGGAGTTTAGGAACGCCACAGTCTTATTTTGCACCAAATATTTGTCACCGCAGACCTCTTGTGTGTTTTACGAGGGAAAAACCTCCAACTCCTGCCAGACCTCATCCTCTGGCCGCCAGCCTGATACCCCCGAAGGCTGCAAAAGCCACCGAGAGCCCCCCACCCCTCCCCGAGCCCAGCCTCACCCCGTCTGCAGGGTTTTGTTTTTCTTTACAAATCAAAAAAACCTCATCAAGACAACGAGAAAAATTCACTTTGAACATTTTGGCAAGTCTTTTTGAAATTCTCCCAATTAATGCAAACGAGCATCAACACCAAATACTTCGCTGAAAACAAGACCTGGAATTTAAAATCTATGTCCTAAATTTGCCCATTCCGCTTCCTGCAATATCTCTGACAAAAACATCTCCCCCTGGCCTGGGAAGCACACTAACCCAGTGCACAAGCAATTCTGCTTTTGAGGATTATTTCTGAAGCAAGGCTTGCTGGTCACTGAAAGCAGTCGGTCATTTCTAGCAGATATTTAAGAGTGTTTCAGTTTAGGTGCTGATTTTTGAAAAGAGAAAAAGCCAGGGCTGCGCCGCCAGACTTACTGAGTTCAGAGAGGGTTTGTCACGGTGAGTGTTCACTGCTTCCACATTCAGGGTAATCGTCTCCACTTTACAACCTTTACCATAAAAGAAAAAGAAGTTTATATGAGGAAGGGTAATAATATTTAATAACCTTTTTTTTTTTTTTTCTGAATACTGAAAACAGCATGGAAAGTGAGCAGGTATAACTGTTATTTTTTTATTTTTAAAAAAATAAAAGAGCTTATAAATAAACAGTTCAACCTATTAACAGAATTTTAGACTTTAACTTTCTGGCTTTGAACTTCACTGCAAGAATGCAGCCCTGAGTTACGTGGAATCCAGGTCTATACAGAAAAGCCATTTTTATCCGACCGCACCCCAGAGCCAAACTTTCTGGAGGCACAAACAGCAACAGCCCTCTTCATCAACGAGTGAAAGTTAGCGCTTGTTTAAAACAGATGCCACGGGAGACCATCCCCACATCTTCCCTCCCACTGTTCCTGCAGAACCCTCCCACTCTCCAGGACCTTTTCACACGTGAAAAATATGACCAGAAGCTTTTACAGCATGTCTGGTTGCTGCCGCACATGGACACAAACTCATCCATCGGATCCGCACACAGACACAACGCAGGACAAGGGAAAAAAGAAAGAAAAAAGAAAAAAAAAAGAAAGAAAAAAGAAAAAAAAGAAAGAAAGAAAAAGGAAAAAAAAGAATAAGAAAAAAAAGAAAGAATAAAGAAAGAAAAAAAGAAAGAAAAAAAAGAAATAAACCAGAAAGAAACCAGAAAGAAACCAGAAAGAAAAAAGAAAGAAAAAAGAAAGGAAAAAGAAAGGAAAAAGAAAGAAAAAAAGAAAGAAAAAAAGAAAGAAAAAAGAAAGAAAAAAGAAAGAAAAAAAAAAGAAAAAAAAAAGAAAAAAAAAAGAAAAAAAAAGAAAACAGAAAAAAAGGAAAAAGACAGGAAAAAGAAGAAAGAAAAGAAAAAAGAAAGAAAAAAGAAAGAAGAAAAAAGAAAGAAGAAAGAACGAAAAATGAAAAAAGGAAAAAAGAAGAAAAAAAAAGGAAGGAAAAAAAAGGAAAAAAAAGATAATATTTACCGTAGGCAACGGGCGTGAGCTTGAGGATGGTGTGGAGGGGGCAGCGCAGGTAGGGCAGCTCGTCTAGGAGAGAGGCAGGGGGATACGGGAGGGTTGTGGCTGGGGCTGCCCACATCAGCCACCCCCCTCTCCCCAGGCTTCCCGTGGGGCCGTTCCCCCAGCAAATCCTGACACCAACCCCACAAGCGCCTTGTGCCCACGCTGGAGG
>NW_020799136.1:1622023-1627420 GCF_003259725.1 Athene cunicularia | reverse complement strand
CCCCAGCCCCACAGCGGCGGGACGGGACTGGCCCCTCCACTTCCATCACATGGGGGCCCGCCAGAGGAAACCCCCTCCAGCAGCACGGCAACAGCCACCACGGACCCACGGGAGTTTTAACTAAAACCTTATTTAAAAGTTTGTTAACTTTATTAAAAGTTTTATTAAACTCCCGGGAAGCCGGAGCTTCATAACAGAGTTTGCAGCAGACTGGACCTAGCTGCCATGCCACCCTCCCAGGCTACCAGCGCATCAGAAAAAAAAAACAAAAACATTACGTTTAGAAAAAGATGACATTAAAAAATAGTCCCCGACAAATTACATCCGCGCAACTGGCGAAATCAGCTCCAGAAACACCCGCGGAGCTGAAAACCAGCAGCACGCGTATCTGCATTTCTCACCAAAAGAGCTTCTTGCTGAGCTCGGCGCACTGCTGAAATGCAATGGTTCGAGTATTTCAGACTTGTTTTCCCTTTTTTTTTTTTTTTTGCTTTTTTAAGCAGCCCTTTCGTCGGGGGTGAAAAATCAAAACAGCAATTACAAGCCACCCTCCCAAAAGCTCTGTAAAAGGAGGCAGCCGGAGAAGCCAAGCCCCTAACATCATGAATTTATTTTTGTACCTGCACTCTTGTCCAGAAAATAAGCCAACAGACACCTCATAACTGCCTGGTGGGAGATAACGAGGACGTTGCCTTGACGTTCTAGCTCCATAATTACCGGCTCCAGGCGCTGGACCAAGTCCTGGTAGGACTGAAAAAAACAAAACGGGAATTTTTCAAGGGGTTTTGTAAACAGAGGCTTAAAGCAGAAGTAGCAATTAACACAGCTTCACAGTCGGGAAAATAAGCGGTTAAAATATCAAAATGCGGAAGTTAGGGATGATCTGGTAAATAGAGAGAAGAAAAGCAAACAGCAAAAGGTGAATTTTAATGCCAGCAACCCTCAGATTACAGGAGGATCCAGATCCCTGGTAACTCTTAACGGGGGCAGTAAGGAAAAACAAATAAAATAGTAAATTATACATTTAAACGAGGTCGTGAAGTCAAACCAGAAATGACTCCATACCGCACCCACAATCATTTTCTTCCCAAGATGGTTTTTCGCAGTGACAATTCAGGACTGGGTCGAAGGAGCCGGATGCAGAAACCCCTCAGTGCCTGAGGGGAGCATCAAGTGGGACACGGCACGCGGCCCGACCGAATACGCCTGAAAGGCAGATGATTCCGCAATAAAGGAAATCAATAAACCTCTCCTCTAAAAGAGAGCTGGGGATCCTAATGTTTTCAGTGTCTCATACAAATATTGGCAGAAAAACCTAAGATTAAATCCTTCAGTTCTACGAGCATGTATTTATTTTAGGTATAACTGTATCTTATTGCTATTTCTTATTTGTTATTTCTTATTTCTTATTTTTTATTTCTTATTTTTTATTTTTTATTTCTTATTTCTTATTTTTTATTTCTTATTTCTTATTTTTTATTTCCTTCACCTCGCCTCCGGGATAGCGATAAAGGTATTTCTCTTGATCCCTCAACGAAAACTCATCTGGATACTTGGCTTCGATTTCTGCATAGGTCATTTCTTCACACACCCCCTGAGGGAAGAAGAACTCAGTTACAACGCGTTTCACCAGAAGCACAACAATGCAACAAAAGAAAAAGCAAGTGGCTGAGATCCCTTTATGTGATGAAAATGGTGGGTAACGTGTCTGGCGCAGCCACAGGCTCAGGATTTGGGTAACACACGTCCAGGGTGGTTCGAAGACGATGGGCTTTTGGTTTTATTTCCAAACCCTTGTTTGCCAGGGATGAAAACAATCGTTCATTTCCACAGCAACAACCCTGCAACGTCTTTTGCTTTAAGGAATTGGAGCAGGAGCGGTATCCTTTGTCCATACAGGATGGTGTGACAAACGCCTGGGATGTTCAACATTCTTTTCGTTCTCCACACCAGCTGGATACACACAGCAAGGTTCAGCAGCTCCAGGCACTGTCAGCCCTCTACCAAACCACCCCAAACCTCACGGTGACGGCTGGAGTACATGACACAGGGACACGGTCCCGAACAAACAGGAAATAGTCAATTTTATCGTGACGAATTTGTTTTTAAATGTTATTTTCCATCTAGAAAAGCTAAAGGCTTCGATCAGCATTTCACTCACAGCATCGATCTCGTTGAGAATCTTCCACTGCTCGTACGTGACCCCCAGAGACTCGGCCGTCTGGATCGTCCTTTTCAGCTGGCTCGTCCACACCTTCAGATCAACAATTTCCTGCTCTTCGATGAACTTCTTCAGCGCCTGAGCAAACTGGAAAAAAAAAAAAAAAAAAGTCAGGGCAGGTTAGAAGGGAGCAGGAGCTGCTGCCGCCGTTAAAAGCATCATGTCAAGGGTTGTGGCTGTCGCGGCAAGATCCAGCTCAGGGCTGCCCCTCGCAGGAGTCGGATGCAGAGCCCGGCTCTGACCCTGGTCACACAACACAAATACAGCAACCCGGGTGCTGCCAGACACATACCTGCTTCCCGCGTGGTGACAGACCAGAATCCCCACCAATCTTGCCAACAAGATTATATTCACTCTCACCGTGTCGGCAAAGGTAGATGGTACGTGGCTGGACATGAATGTTCATTAGGTAATAGACGATTTTACTCTGGATGTAATCTTGGACTCTGTTTACTAGGAACCGCTGTCCCACATTGATCACTTTAATGAAGGAAAGATCTCTGGAGTCAACATAAAATAAGAACACCCACAGGACTGGTTTTAAAAATGAAGCACGTGCATCTGCGGGTGTAATCTAGCTACTCATCCTCTAGTAAAGTCATCAGCACTACCACTGGGTCGCTCCAGCAGACAGAAGAGACACTGAACTGCCGTGCTTAAATAAGGACCTGCATTACACTGCAGCAGACTGGAGAAAAATCCTTTCAAAGCACTTGGAGGATATCACCTTCACGCGAGCAGTCACGCTTTGGGAGAGCAGAGGCTCTAGCAGACGCGTTACAGCATCCTGAGCCGGAGAACAGCAGCGACTAAGCAAAGCAGCTCACGTGGGCAAGGACAAAACGCACCCCAGGGCTTCGCTTACTTGTCATACGCATCGGGATCGAGCGGCTGGTAAGTGACCTTGTAGCACTCTATCCTCTTCAGGAAATCATCCATCACATTCTCCCTGTTTCTCTCCGGGTAGTCGGGGCTGGAAACTTTCACCTCCTGATCAAAACACAGCACCGCTTTGTGAGAGTTAAGCAAACTCAACGGGGAACAAAAGCAACACTGAATAACATTATTGTTCCCTTTTGAAATAAACAGACATTGTTTAATGCTGCCCTTTGGAAAAACCTGCTCCTGGAGAGAAAACAAAGGGCCGCTCTGAAGGCTGCTTGGCCCCACGACAGACACAGCTGGCTCGCTCTTTGCTGTCCCTGCAAGCCGCTCGCTGCCTGCCTGCCTTCCCGCCACAAGAAATCACGTTTCAAGGTCAAACATTTCTCAGCTTCATTCCATTTCCACCTTCTCACATAACTAACTGGATCTTTAGCTTGTATAAGCTTGCAGACCTCAGCTGCTTATTTCCAAGGTGACACATAAGAGCAAGGCGTTTGCAGCCATTCCTGTAAGCTACTGCAGCTAGTGACCTTGCACCGAGCGCCCGAGCTCCCCCGGCAGGCACAGGCAGCTGAGCCTGGAAAAGGTGGCACGCACCAGGATATTTGCAGCGATGACTTCTGGATCGTCACAGACAGACTCCACAAAAAACACCTACGAAGAAAGCAGGGAAGCATATTTCAGAGAGTCAAAAATCGAAACTCGAGGGCTCCCGCCCCAGGGAGCGGTAACGTCCCTCGGTGCAGCAGCTCCAACTACAAATTAAATACAGGAGCACTACCTTGAAAGCATTTTCTTTAGCAAAATTTAAGATCAGGTCCCGTCTTTCTCGAGTTGTGTTGGTCGCATCAAACACCTAGCAGAAAATAAGTAGCAATGAGCAAATTTATCTAAGGCTTTTAAACCAGCCCCAAAACATCTGGGATTTACAATCAACTCTCTAAACACCCTGGGCAGCTTTGAACTACCCAGATGTAAATATTTAGTCCAGAAGACTCTTACAGCTATTTGCCCGCATTCCTCCAAGAGATAAGCCTTCACATCTTCCAGAGCCACTAAGGCACATCGTCTGCAGGAGAGAAACGGGTGTTATCGGAGTAAAGTATTCAGACAGCGAGGCTCCTGAACCACTGTGGAGAGATTTAAACACCTTCCTCCTCTGCCCATGGAGCACCCGCCCCTGCAGCTTTCCGAGAGCCGCAGAGATCATAAAGCATCTGTATCTATAACCGGGCATCCGCAGCCCCCGCTCTTTGCACCAGCCCAAAGCTAACAGCAGAACAACCCCCTGCACGGGCTGCGTGCCCCCGCCCCTGGTTTCACAGCCATTAAACATTATTTTCTGCTCCTCAAATACAAAGCCTGCCAAGCCCTGAGACTAACCAGACCACCGCGGGTCGGTTCAGCCCCGCTGACGCCGACTTACTTGCGGATTTCCATGGCTTCTTTGTTATCGTGCCTGAAGAAGTCATAGGACTTGTAAGACTTCACGGCTTCCCGGCGATACACTCCTAAATTAAACACTTCACACACAAAAGACGAGCGCGTGAGCCTGACGGCATCGCGCAGGCGGCTCTCACAGGGCCTTGGGCGCAGGGCAGAGGCATCCCCGCAGCGGGGCGAGGCGCCGGCCCCCGCACACACCTTTGGTGGGCACCCCGATCCAGTTGAGGTAGCGGGTGAGCTTCTTGGACACGTAAGTCTTGCCGCGGGCGGGGAGGCCGATCATCACGATCAGCGTCGGGGAGTTGGTCATGTAGGAAGCCCACGCTGCAAAAAAAAACCCAAAACAAAAAAAACCAAAACAAAACACCCAAACCAGGTGCATCAACAGCAACGCTGAGCATCTGAGGGCAACGAGGGGAGCCCCAACCCAAAGGGCAGCCCCCGTGATGAGCTGCCCCATCTCCCGGACGGACAGACGGGACGGACAGGCGGCCACCGGGCATCTCCTAACGGGCTCGCTGTCCTGGCCTCGTGGCTAATTAGCACCGAGCACGAGCTGGCCCGCTCTGTGGTCTCCCGGGCGTCAGCTAATGAGGCAGATCAAGCAGCGGCGGCCCCGCTGTCCCTAACGG
This sequence comes from Athene cunicularia, assembly GCF_003259725.1. Lineage (NCBI taxonomy): Eukaryota > Metazoa > Chordata > Aves > Strigiformes > Strigidae > Athene > Athene cunicularia. The sequence continues at coordinate 1,622,236 of NW_020799136.1, read as the reverse complement.
CACTGATACACGTCTTTTAGCGGTAAAAATATTTACCGACGGAGCAGGCGCTGTCAAGGACATCAGAAAGATGCTTTTAGCAAACCGGTCACGTTCTCTCGGCAAACAGCCGGAGAAGCCCCGGGGAGAGGCAGGTTTGGGGGAAGAGCGGGCGATCCCAGCGTCCACGAGTTCGGAAAACGAGGGGCTGGGGTGCGCAGCGCCCGCGGGAGC
>NW_020799136.1:1615585-1621973 GCF_003259725.1 Athene cunicularia | reverse complement strand
AGACAGTCAGAATCGACCGTTTTGGGGAAGATGCCGGTTACACTAAGCGGGTCCTTTTAATTTATGATGGGATTCACTACGATCCGCTTGAGCGTAAAATCCCTGACACGGACATCCCTCCCCAGACCATTTTCTCCACGACCGACGATATCGTTCTTGCACAAGCGTTGGAGCTGGCGGATGAAGCCAGGCGGAAGAGGCAGTTTACCGATGTGAATCGCTTTACGCTGAGGTGCATGGTGTGCCAGAAGGGACTGACTGGGCAAGTGGAAGCCAGAGAACACGCCAAGGAGACTGGACACACCAACTTCGGAGAAGTGTGACATCGACATGAGGATGGTTACATCGACTACCTCACCGATCCAGAATTAAATTCTGGATTTCCAGATAAGCTGTATGTAATCATAAAATTCCGTTCACAGAGCTTGAAAAGCATATTAACTTAATGATGGCCAAGATGCACAGGTTTGTTATGGTTAGTGACTTTTCCAATGGATTTGAAATAGGTATCTTCTCGCATGCTAATTTATAGTACTCTGGCAGGTGGTATGCACTGGCAGCTAAAACTTGATTTCTGAAATAATCTTCTCTTTGTGTATGTCGTCTGAGCGGACATACAGAACCAGGCTTCTTCAACACTAGCATAAAATCTAGCCTCTAAAGTTACAGAATTAATCTCTCTGTGTTAAGTTTTCAGGGTAATTTAAGAGTTTGGGGAACACACGTATCAGCATTACTTACGCTAAGAGTTACACTCTGCACGTACGAGCAGTTCCTGCCGGGGAAACTGCTCACTTGGTGCAGTAGTTGTTAATGGAAAGAGTATCTCCAAAGCTGCCCTATGCTATGTGACCATCAGAAGTAGACTGTATTGTTTGTGTGAAGTCATGACTTTAGAGAAAGAAATGGCCTCTAAGCTTTAAGATAGCCTTTTAAATTAATGAGTAGATGGTTAGGTGTTGAATAAACTTATTAATCCTCCATAGGTAGTTTTTAGTTGCTTGAAAAATAACTATCAACCCCCCCGGTGTTTACACTGCATCAGAACATAGGCACGTTTCTTTTGGAATACTTTGGATTCTTCTTCATAAGAGTATCTGAAATTCTGGCAAGAGGGCAATACAGTAGTTAGGGAAGTGACTTAATTTGCATCGCTTAAATACTTTTAAACAGACTTGGGTATAGCCGACCTCACGGCCACGGTGTTACTAAGCCGTACCAGATTCCAAATACTGTAAGTTAGCACTTCGCAAGGTGTAGTTCTCACTCTTTGCTGGTAAAACGTTTTGCCCTTTTTGACAAGGACAGAGTGCTAACCCAGAAGGGAGGCTTGAAGTTTCTTCATCTGCATCCTGCCTTAATGTGTTTGGTGATTTGTCACTGATGACTGCTCAGTAGCAAGACTTTAATTCTGATAATGAAGGGTGCAGTTTAATTTTCGGAACAAAATAGGCTGTGTAAACTGCCCTACTTCTCGTTCTGTTCAGAATCAGGGAAGTTGAAATTGGTTTAATATATCTTACCTCACAGCAGGGTTGTGAGGCTTAACTGTAAGTGCTTTTGAGGCCTTTTAAAAGGTGCTGTAAAGGTGCGTATTACTGAAAGGGATTTTTTTTTTCTTTGAAATGCCTGTTACACACATTTGTTTTATTGAATTTTTAAATATTCTTAGCCTGCTATTCTTTTATTACTCTGTTTTGAGTTACCTTACGCTTTTACAAATGGGGAGCAAGAATGTGCATCTCTGGGCTGAGGCAGAAATAAACGCACTTTCTGACTGGAATCTAAGATCTAGTTTTAAAGCCTCCATTCGTTAGAGCATCCAGCTAAATCCTGGTGCAGCAAACACGTCTTTTCCGTAAAAAGCACGTTTCACAGAAGTTCTTAGCTGACGCTCCCAGTTGGACCTTGAAATACAGGAGGGTCTTTTTGAAGAAGGAACATAATTACATAAGTGCTTTGCTGAATTGCGGCATGAATAATTAAGTATAAAGAACAGAATCACGAACAGCACTGTGGACCAGGTTTCTCTTTAATTCAGTATTAAAATACACATTAGCACTGTTGGGAGTTTCCTATAGAAAGCCACTTAGCTTCCAGTGTTAAACCCCACATTGCTTTTAGCCTGTCATTAGGAAAAAAAAAAACCAAAAAAACAAAACAAAAACGAAACCCCAACATTAAACGCAGCCCTCTAGAAGCTGATGCTTATAAACCTAAAGAAATACCTGACAGTTCAAAGGAACTTTAAGATTACACTGTGTTATAACTACTTGAGTTGAAATACTGTCTAGGAGTGAGACCAAGAGACTGTCAATCCTAAATTGTATTCTCAGCTTTCACACTGAAGCAGTGAGACGCCTTGGATAAGGAGCTGTTCCTCACCCTTTGCCATCTGTAAAATGGACATAATACCTACCTCAGAGCGGGGTACAAGGTGATTATTTTTGGGTGTCTTTGAAACACAAGCGGAAGATACATATTTATTGTCTGCCATGTTTGCAGATGCGTTGACTTTGGGGAGCAACACTTAGACTTTAGCTTTGCATCCTGGATGGATTTCTGAAAGTGTCTAAAAATACTTTTTTTGGTATTTCCCAGTTGCGGTATTTTTAAAGTTAGTTTAATTTAATCCGGAGTGTTTAGCTTTGCTATATCATGTGTGCGTTAGATCCGCTAACAGAGAATCGGCTCCATTTGAGGGAGGTGTGTCAGTATCACCTCTTGGATGTTTCCTTTTGTTGCCTAGAAAATAAAATCTCTTTGGTTAAAAAATGTCAACTGAACTGCTGTAACTCATCTTTGTAAAAGTTGAAAACTGTTACACACTGACAAACTCTTTCAAAGAACAAATAACTGTGGTATTGATGGTGAGACAAAAACCTCATGTGATTCTCCCAAACAGAAAGTATCTGCAGTATTTAAAATGTGAGATGGATACATTCAAAGTACAACTCCCTTTCTTTTTTTTTTAAATGGACACGTTAGGGGATTTTTTTAGTACCTTTTTACTGCCCTTAATGATACAATTACGGAAGTATCACAAAAATGGCATCTTGGTACTCGTAGGATGAAATTCTGAACATCGTGAATACGTTTGCACTGAACTGTTATTAATTACACAAGATGATATTTGGGGATATTTTTGGATAGAGGCGGGACAGAGGCTCGGGAACAGTGTCACCTGCTCAGACCAGTCCAGAGAGCCTGTAAGATACAGGCTTATGTCCTTGCTGTCGCCACTTGCTCCCATATAGATTTAAAATAAATATTAAATTCCTTGCTGAATACTTCAGGAATTTACTTCTGGAAACTGAAATTTTTGCCTTAGAGTTGTGCTTACTAAAAGCTGGGTCACTGGTATTGTTTTATCGATCTACGTTATTCTGGATTTCCATTTAAATAAAGAATTCTGGTTTCCTGGTGCCAGTCTGACCCTTTCACCAACGCTAAATTCCTTCTTTAATGAGAGAAGAGCCTAACGCGCTCTAATCATGTGGCCTTTCACCAACACGTTACGCTGTGTGAAGAGACACACATCATCTGGTGGTTAGAACAGCGCTTTAAAGGCTTGTCTGAGCTCCCAACGTGGCACGAGGACTGTCACCGAGGTCAGCAGTGTGTCCCAGCAGCATTAGCAAACCCTTCTCCAAGTTGGAGTTAACCAACATCACCCCGTGGGACAGCGTTCTGGTTTGTGTCAGCAGTGCCGAGCAGTTGCTGTAACGTATTTCCTTGAACATGTGCCCTGAATTGCAAAAATTGTCGATGCACCAATAAACGTGACTGATGCATGAACACTTGCTCGGTGTAGTCTGTGCCTCGGTTCTTGAATTTCAGGTTCGTGCTCCGTTCGCTGGCGTTTGCCAGTGCGTTTCCCAGGTCTTCCAACGCGGCCTCTGAGCGGTTTGGATCTGCTTTCCCCTCTCATTCCCTTTTTTCCTCCGCTCTAAGATAACAGTCGTGGCGAGAGGGATGTGGCCTGTTCAGGATGAAGCTTCTTCACTTTTAACTTCTTCAACAATCACTTTTTTTTTAATAATGTTTGCTCTGTGTAATTAGAGACCGGTATCAAGAGGAACAACTGTCAAGAGAGTTTTGCGTACCTTCAGAATCTTTTATGCGTTTAAATATACAAAACATTAAGTAGACAGACTTCAGGAAGATTTGGGTTCGGTAGCATCCATAGCTACTTCATGGATGCTATTGCCTGAAAGACCATTCTCAGGAGTAAATCAGTAAGATTCTGAAGATTCTGAAGGATGAGCTTAATATGTTAGTTCTGGATAAACTTACATAAAAGGAGCAATTCCTGGGGAGAGGAGTGAGAAAATCAACATCACATGGTACAGAATTGGTATCTTAAATCTGCACTTTTTCATGCGTGCAGTCACAGCAGAAGCTGCTTGTGACAGTTTGGGAGCAGCGTCTTCTGCCCCCATCCTGCTTTTTCTAGAGACGCGTTCCAGAATATAACAGTGCTACAATCACAACCCGCCCCGGGGCAACAAAGCCACCGTGAAACTGCGCCGGCGAGGCAGGAACGCAGCGTTCGTTTTTACAAGCGGTTTTGACCTAAGCAGCTTTAGCTATTGGCCCTTCTCAACTTTTGAGGAAGCGGGAGTGAGGGGACAGGCTTGAATGAAGAAAATGCAGATTTTCTCTGCTGACTGCCTTAAAACACCTAAATCCACGCACGGAAGGAGTTTTTTTGAGAAACCAGCCTGACGCACGGTTGACAGATTTCATGGCCCACAGCATCAGAGGGTGGCTCTGGCTCCTGCCCCGCACAAACCCACCGTGGGGGAGCCCTGCAAACCTCTCCCTGGGCAGAGAAACTTTAATAAGAAGAACAAAAAGTTTTCAGCTTGCTATTTTGAGAATTACAGCTCTTTATCATACAAATTAAACGTCTGCGTTTTAATTCAAGCCTCGCGTCCAGTTGTAAAACTGCCATCGGATTTTTCTCTGCTTCGGACTGGGCAGAATAAAATTACTTCAAACTGGCTTTTTAATAATAAGAATAAAATTACTTCAATATTGCTTTTTCACTCCTCTGAGCACCAGAATCCCTTCGGTTACAACGAATGCAAGAGGGGAGTTAACAAATTTAAGGTTGACCAAGATTGCAGTGTCCTCGGCTATTATTTTTAATTAAAGCCTTGGGGAAAATGTTGGGAACTGTATGATACCTTGAGAGCTGACTCCTTATTTCTGATGTAGTTAACGCTAACCAAGCTATGGAAACGGATCACCTCAGTTCTCTACCTCTTTTCTGTAAAATAGGACTAGTAAATAAGGTTCCTTGCTCACTTCACAGCCATATTCAGATTTAAATATTCCTCTAAACTGCTGAGTAATACTAAGTATTAGCTACCTAGTATTTTCCGTAATGGATTTGTCAGCAGACATACTGTACGTACAATTTGGTCTAAGTGTCCAACAGTCCTACAGAGCCAAATAAAGGTCGTTATGTTAACAGGTATCTTATCAGTGACGCTGTGTGGATGCGTTTCCTTCGGGGCCAGGACTGAATCATTTGTGTTCTTTTGTTTATGAACAGGGTGAGGCATGACAGGTCTGTTAACATGCCAAAGTCCTTTCACGGCTTCGTGTCGTTTTCTTCTGCATCTTTTGGCTACTTGCACATCCTTCATGCCGTGTATGTGAAATCACGCTTTATTTTGGGTTGTGGCTATTTACGTTTGTCGGAGGAAGAGGAACGTGGAATGAGAACAAGTTCTTTCTGGGCATCTGATTCAGAGAAGCTCAAGACTTCTCTTAATGGATCATGGCATTTTCTGACCTACACAGAGCCCTGCGGGCAGCAAGCTCTGCCTGTTTTCTCGCACAGATTTAAGTCCTCGCGCTGCCAGCACGGTGCTCTCAGGCCACACTTCCCCTGCCCTGGGGTGGCTGCTCATTCACGCTGTGTTTGAACGTACAGTAAGAAAATACCTCTGGGTTTGATTTGCTCCCTCTCTTAGAACGGGCTCAGAACTCAAGTGCAATTCAACAAAACCAGCGTCAATCCAGTTTAAACTGCTGCACTGTCCAGCACGACACCAGTTAACGCTTCCAGCAGCGCTTGCCGCTCCTGACGTGCCATGGCCACATCTCTTACCTCTGCTGTGGGCCAGCGTGGGAGAGCGGGGCTGGCCAGGGCTCCCGGGAGCCTCTGGCTTGCTGATTTACTCTGCAGCACATCTTCCCTTTCGTAACAGCATGCAGCTGGTGGGAACCTCGGTGCTTCCTGCCTCATCTGCTTTCTCTCCATCCTACCATGGCTTTAATTAACTGATGTTTCCACTTCCCTGTTCTGTGTAGCCTGGAACACGCGCTGCAACACAGCCTCTTTTTTTTTAAAAAAAAAAAAAAAAAAAAAAAA
>NW_020799136.1:1565587-1615535 GCF_003259725.1 Athene cunicularia | reverse complement strand
CCTGGGCGGGTTGGGTGGGGGGGTCGGCATCACCCAGAGCGGCTGCGGATGCAAGAAGTGGGCTGCTCCTCACCTTCCCCCTGCAGAGAGGCAGCAGGGGTGGTACCCTGGTCCTCGGAGGAGGGGATGCTGCTGGAGGCAATGCCCCTGCAGCAGCTTCTGAGGAGGTGTCGGTGTGAGGAGGGCAGCCGAGGGGAAGAGGAGTGCGATGGGTGTCTTGGGGGCTTGAGCTTTACTCAGGCTCTAGGACTCGATCTCAAGCTGCCTAGAGAGAGTTTCCAGCATTAGAGTCACGGGGAATGAACCTGCAGAGGGGCTCAGCACCTCCGGGGCACAATGCCAGGGAGGGGGAAGCGGAGCTGCAAGCCGGCAGCGGGTCAGGACATGCTGAATGAGCCCCAGAGCTGCGCAGGACCTGGGCACCCCCTCCTCTATCAATGTAAATAAAGCTCCTCTTCTAAAAAGGCTTTTTACCCGTCTCTACAAGACTCTCCTTAGAGCATACAACAGCAGGCAGCAAACTTTTGGTCTCTGGGAAAGCTCTAGTGATATGCAAGTATATACCTGTTCTAGCAACCATCTGTGTTTTCAGAGCCAAGAAGGAACCGGGTCCTACCCTGAGCTGAGGGACCTCATGCACAAAACCACCGGAGAGAATAAACCTGTTGTGGGGTAATGCCTTCAGCCTCGCGCGGTGCAAACGCCCAGCGAAGGGCTTAATTACAACGTACAAAAGCGCTTTGGTCAGGCTGCGCGCTCGCCTGCGCCGCATGTCAGCGAGCAGCTATGCGGCAGAACAGGATGTCGGATTAAGGAGTCTCCAGCGAAACCCGTGCTGAGGACATCAGAGGACACCAGCCAAGCCGGGAAGTGAGTGAGCTGGGTGGTACCGAGCAGAGCTGCCCGCAGCCTCCCAGGCACCGGGTGCTGGGTGCCGCTGCCCGCCTCTGCCTGCGCTGCCTGCAGCGGGCTGGCTCAGAGCAAAGCCGCTCTGGCAGGGCTGCGAGCGAGAGCGGCACGCAGGGGCCTGGCTGCCTTGGGTCAGAACATGGAGGTGTTTTAGGGGCTCGGCCCTGCTGTGACCCCAGCTTGGAGCAGTAGGAAACGTGCCTTGCGGGGCTGCGAGATGGATTTCTCTCACCCCGGTGCAGCCGGCGGCTGGTGAGGGGCTGGGGGCTCACCTGCTTACCCGCCGAACACCCACTTGCCGAGCACCCGCGCAGCCTTATCTCCGCTGCGGAGGCGAGTTAATGTGTAACCCGGCTCTGTTTGGTTAGCCCAGGAAAGCAAAGAAGTCCTGGGATAGGCACGGCCGGACAAGGATTTGGGCAGCGTGGAACGACGGACGTCCTGGTAAAAAAAAAGAAAAAAAAATTTAATAATCTATATTCCCTCTTTTGCTTTCTGTCCTTTTCCTGCTGAGTGGGGTATGGGTGAGGGGCTGAGCAACTCTGCCCGGGTGGGACGTGGGGCTGCGGGTCCCTGCAGGGTTACGGACGTGCTTCCTTCTGGAAGGGTCAAGTGTGGCGGAGCTGTCACGGGAGGTGGCACCGGCAGAGCTGGACGCGGTGGTTTGAAGGCGGTGGCGGGAGGAAAGCTGGGGAGAGCAGCGGCTGCCGGCAGAGGGGCCGGGAAACCTTGGTGCTCAGGCCAGCAAACAGCTCAGGCAACGGCTGCGTGCGCTCGATTTACTTGTTGAAATAGGAGGAACTACAGATCCGCCGCCATCGTCTCCTTTCACCCCGAGGTGGGATCATCCCGCTGTGCCGCTGCGGAGTGGGAGCAGCTGGGACGGCCCCTGCCAACGGTGTTTTGCTTCGGTTTGTGTTTCGGGCTGGCCAGGACGAAGCCTTTTGCTGGCAGCTGTAGGGCAGAAGGGGTACGGCTGCTCTGCCTGAGACAGCGAAAATCCCGAGGTTCTTTAACGTAGCTGGAGAGCCATAGAGTGCTTGGAGTAGTACTGGGCTTAAAAGAAAGTAGCCTCTCACATAAAGCAATTAACATTAATTGCTACCCGGGACCTCTTTGATGTTTGAGGGCTCAGTGAGCTTTGTAGAGGACAGTTATGGCAGCTGTTACGAACGCTGCACAAACTGGCCTTTTTATTTTAGATAAAAAAATAGCTTCTTCTAAAATCAGTTTTAGTGGGGTAAGATACATCGTACTGAAAACCAGCTTTTCAAGTACCATGTCTTTTAACTTAAATAGTCATATTTTTAGTTTGTGGCTGAACTGCCGTGTTATTCAGCAAAAAGCGAAGAACTGTAAAATAATCCCCCTGAATCATAAAACCTGGGATTTTTCAACACTGATTTTTTTATTTTTTTTTTTTCCCCCAAGTCGGATGAATGTGTTAGAGCCATAATCACATCAGAGAACTAGAGGGAAGGAAAAAGAACTTCTTGTTTCTGCGTAGATCCTCTCCAGCGCCCGGCGAGCTCCAGGCTGAACTTTGCCTCCCTGCGACCTGGGGCTCCGCGGGTGCCAAAGCCTTGGCAGCTGCTTTATGTTTCTGCAAACGCTATTTGAACGAGAGCAGATTATTTCTTCCAACGTGCTGACACCAGTGGGCATCCTCATGGAGGAATTAGCTCTGTCGAGACCCTTAGTTAGAGCTGGGCCACGCTGCCGCTCTCCCTTCCCGGGGGGCTGCCTCGCACGGCGGCCGCTGGCTCCGACCGGCTGCTCCAACGCCGGCGTCAAGTTCGAGCGAGACTTTCACTTCCCCAGGAGTGTTTTGCTCTCTCGAATTTGTGTGGCAGGGCGGGAGGCAGCGAGGAGCATTGCAGCAATCCCAATCAAGCAGGCAGTAAAAGCAGCTTCGTATTTATTTCACGTTGCAAATATTCGGGTGCGCAGTAAAACTGCGCGGCTTGCAGAAGCCTGAAAACCACCAAACTCAGACAATGTCTTCTGCTTCCTGACAGCTGAAAACTCTGGCTATAAGGTTGTCCAAAGAATCAAGGGTATTGCTGTTCCAAAACCACCTCTTACGCAAACGCAATATAAGCAGTAAATAATGCAAAGCCGAGACCGAAATATTAAACTCCTCTTGTGTAGGATTGGATCTATCAGGGCGTGGGTGTTGAAATCTGATTTTTGTGGCATATTCCAATTACAAAGGAATTCTTTCAGGGTCTAACACTGAACAAGCAGCCAATTCTGCTCACTTTATCGCTAGATCTAATTCCCTGATAAAAAAAAAAAAAAAAAAAAAAAAAAGCAGTGTGTTCCTGTGTGCCATGGCCAGGTTAGAGCACAAAGAGCTCCTCTGTCTTCCGACCAGCAAATCCTCTCGCGTGGGTCTGTGTGTGTTGGAGGGGGTGTTTGTTTTGCCGCTCTCATTAGCCCCCACAGCCCAGTTCTCCTCCCCGAAGATTGGGCGGCGCGCGCAAAGAAAACACGTAAGTGGTGGTGTCAGTAAATTTTGGCAGGTTAATGCTTTACATCCATAAGTCATTATGCCTTTTGTAGGCGACTCAGCCTCTCCCCCCGGGCAGCCGAGCGCTCTCAGCCACGCACCCTGTGAGCATAACTGGCCCCTCCGCCGCCCAGGACGGTCTCGCTGTTGGGAGCCCCGATGGCAGGTTGTGTGTCAGCCAATGCTACTGTATTCGGGTCCCACTGGCATCGGGGGTACGGGCTGCATCCGGAAAAGCAGAGGGAGATGTCGGGGTGCTGCTTGCAACACCCCTGGGGTGGCTGGAGACCATCGCTGCAGCCCGGGCACAGCCCTGCTCTGCGCAAGCTCTGCCAGGCGTGTGCCCAAACACACCCAGGCGTGCCCCGAAGGGACGGGGGCACCTCCCCACGGCCACGACACCCCCGTGGCCCCCAAGGAAGGGTGGCAGAGAAAGCTCTTTGCCAGGAGGAAGCTCACAGCAGAGCAAGGCCGTGACTAAACAGCAGCATTTCGGGTCAGCGCGTTCAGCGGTTGAAGAGCACTTGAGCTGCGTGGCTGGCAGCGGTGGGTGGGGTGGAGGAACACGGCTCACCAGGCAGAGCTGGGGCTCACGCTGGGATGGGATTGCTGCTGCCGAGCACCGAGGCTGAGCTGGGCTTAAAGCTTTTTCCTTCACCACTTTATCCACCCCTCCGAGATGATTAGAGATGGCCGCAGATGGGCAGTCCAGAGCAGACACTACTTCCGATTCTTGTGGGGAAAACTTCAGTTCCAAGGATGCTTTAAATCAGCCCAGCTGCCCCTTGTCCTGGAGAGAGCAGCCTAAGATGGAGCACGTTTGCATCCATCCAGCAGCTTCACAGCCCGCCTGCCCTCCCTCCAGCTGAGCCAGCACGCTCGCATCGCCCTGGGCAGGGGCTCTCGTAGCTCAACGCTTCTTCTTTCTTCTGCTTCAGCCAGGATAGTGTCCCCCGCGCTGGACGCCACAGCAGCCTGTGCTATGCCTAGGAAGGAGCTGGGGATGGCTGGCTGCAACTCTGGCAGCTGTGACAGCATGGTCAGCACAGCCTCCAACCACTCGCAACGTGTAAGTAACCCTGTTGTACCCAGCCTCGGCATGGCAGGGGCTCAACCCAGCCCTCTCAGCAGTTGAGGAAGGATTTTGGTTGGATTTCTGCTGCAAACCATTGGTGCTTTGGAACCACCTGGGGCCCTGAGACAGCCCCGTGTTAAGGGCAGCACAAGGACTAAATTAATTCCTGCCCCAAAGCACTCCCAGATTTTCAGTCCTGTCACGCATGTGGCAATGATCAGGAGCCTTTGCTCCTCTGGGAAACAACACCAAGAGCTCAGCAGCTCCTGTTGTTGCCCGAGGATGCGGAGGCAGCTAGTGCAGGCATTAGGCAGGAGGAGCCTGGCGAGTTCCCCAGTGAGGGATTAGACCAGTTGGATAACTGGGTCAGACTGGCTCCAGCAGGGGTGACTTCACCTGGAAGAGGCAGCGAGCCGCGCTCCTCCCGGCTGACAAGAGATTAATTTCCTAGTTAAGGCAGAGGTGAGTTTGGACCATGGGTGTAGATGTGTAATTTTTCACTATCTGTCCATTAAAGCTTGTTTGTCTCCAAACACTGATTCCAAGATTGATGGACTAATTACATCCTGTCTGACTTGGGGCATAATTGATATGTGTAAGCGCAACGCTCAGTCCTGAACAGGTTTTCCATTTGATGTATTGCAAACCAGAACCAAACCCTCTGAAATTTATTAGGGATGGAAAAACTGGTTGCCATATTGCAGGGTAAAAGATTTGGATACGTGTCTGTGCAAAACAACTCCGCCTGGGACGATTTCTCCTCTGTGCTTGTTGGTCCCATGCACACTCCATCCTTTCCTGCACTTCAGTTTTTTCACGATACGTTGCATGTATCCCCTTGTAACCTGGCACTTCCAGAGCGATCAATGCTTGAAATACAATAAAAATTAAACGGAATCTTGCAACAGTCCTTTCAGACCTGGGGTATGGATGGGAGAGCGAGGAGAGGGACCACCAGCTGCAGATGAGCCTTCAGTATTTATCATGGTTAGACAAGCTTCTAGACAAGATCCAGCACTGCCGATCCGTACAGGTGTCTGTACCTATAGTGTCTGTACCTGTAGGCCACACATGTTACTATCTGCTCGTATTTCAAAGTAACCTAAAGCCTTAAAAGCTAAGTTTCCAAGATAAGAATAATTCATCTTCGGATGCTCATAGCAGGGAAATATAAAAATGGCCTTAAGTGTGTGTGTGTGTGTGTGTATATATATATATATATATATATATATATATATGAGGAGTTATCTCATTTTCCATAGCTGTAAGTACCAATTTTTGAATAGTCACTGGCCAAGTCCCCCGGCCAACAGCTGTCAGAGATCCCTATTACCTGCCAGGACTGTGAAGAATAATAATAATAATACACCTCTCTCCTACCTGTACTGCTTTTTTTCCTCTTTTTTTTTTTTTTTTTCCCAGAGTGATAACAGTTATGACTACTTATCTGTGGAAGAGAAAGAATGTTTGATGTTTTTAGAAGAAACTATTGGCTCGCTGGATGCAGAAGCAGACAGCGGGGTCTCTACTGATGAGACCGATTACGTGGAACCCTCCAAGCTGCCCGGGACGCGGCCCAAGAGAGACTCCCTTCCCCGGGGTAAGCTGGAAAACACGTGCTCCAGCCCTTGTTTGCAAAGGGCCTGTCTCGCTGGGGTGCGTTCCCTTGGCAGGCGGGGAAGGAGCATTGCCCCAGTTTTACAGATGTGGAAAGCTAAAGCCAGCCTGTTCCCATCGCCCCGCGGTGAGCAGTGCCTGTGGGCAGCAGATAAGTAGGGCACCAGCTGCATTTTCCCCGTTCTCACGTGCAGAAGGTGCTATCAGCTGTCGAGCAGAACCACAGGGTAGAGCACCTTTGCTCGTGCCTTGGCTTACACTGGTTAACAAGGCTCCTTATTTACCCTGTGTCAAATCCAGAGTATCTGGCTTCTTTGGCAGTGACAGCGTATTAGCTGGGGTCAGGGTAACCTCTCTGGGTGCAAGCACTCTGCCAAAGCTGCACGGGTGTAGCAGGCACAAAGGGTGGTTTGCAAACAGGGAGGTGTCCTGTGTCTGTGACTTCATCTCTTTGCCTAGACTTGGAAAACGGGGCTCCCCCTCTGAGTGCAGGCCAGCAGTGTGCAGCTGAAGAGAAGAGCGGTAAGAGCATCTCTGCTTTCTCAAGCTCGGCTCCAGCAGCGGTTCCAAGCCCAGGCTACTTCAGTCTTCCGAGGAACACCACCGTAGCAAACGCACAGAGAGCAAACGGAGCTTCTGACAGCAAAGCGACTGTCCGCACAGTGGAGCCAGTGCCAGCGGGTAAATCTTCACAGGAGATGGCCAAGAAGGACAAGCTTGACCATGCCGATGCGAGAAGCCACATGAAATCCCTGGAATTGTTGATTATCCAACCTCCAGGTCCCTTCCAGGACAACCTGGTTAATCACGAGTGGCCACATAGCAATCGCTCAGATGCCAAGAGGGAAACAGCCAAGGAGACCAAGACTTGGAATTCAAGGGGCCAGCCAGAAAAATCCACATTGGAAGAGGCCCCTCAGGACCCTGATGCCAAGCGCGGGCCTCCAACTGCCCCCAAACCACGAAAACTGCCACCAAATATTATCCTGAAGACCAGCAAAAACAGCCCAGTGCCACTCACCACGGAGCCCAGCCAGAAGGTAAAAGCACCACCTGCATCTTCAACGGGCTCTCAGGCCGGCTCTGCCGGCGACACCACTGCTGAAAAGGTGAATTCAGGGCACCTCGACCCCAAGGAGAGGGAGAAAGCCCGGCGGGAGGCATTGGAGAAGCTCGGACTGTCACAGGACAGGAGGGAGCCCAACAGCCACCTTCACCCTACCGTGCACCCCCAGCCACGGGAGACGCTGCTCCCCAACCCCGGGGAGCCCGGGGGGGCAGCGGAGCGGGCGGTGCCGGGTGTTCGGCCGATGACCTTCAAATCCAACACCCTGGAGCGCTCCGGCGTGGGGCTGAGCAGCTACATGGCCAGTGCCAAGGAGCAGAGCGTCAAGACCAGCAGCTCCTTGGGTAAGATGTCCTTCATCGAGCGGCTCGCCCCGAGCTTCCTCAGGAGCAGCCGTCCCCGGCCGGCATCGCTCGGGACAGGGAAGGACTTTGCGAGTCTGAAGGAGCCCGGGCAGGTGGAGCAGGAGAAGAGCAGCAAGCGGCGATCCCACCCGCTGCAGAACTTCCCCAGGCCACCCCGCTCCTGCGTCAGCGTGAAGATTTCCCCCAAGGGCGCGACCGACGAGAACCGGCGAGAGGCACTGAAGAAGCTCGGTCTGCTGAAGGAATAGCTCTGTGGGCAGTGGGGCTGCTGGAAAATGGGCTTTGCACCCCAGACCCAGATGCCTTCACTGCCCATCCTTGGGCAGCACAACCGTAAGCATCTTCTGCTGTGATCTCCTGCCCCAGCGTCTCAGGAGTGGTGCCACCAGAGGTATCCAGAGCTTCACGCCAAATAGGTAACACCACGTGTACATAAGATTTTGTATATAGCAAGTGTATATGAGCTATTTATATAAAACATCCCTCAGCACGTGGATGGGGCATATTCTCCTACAAGGTCTTTAATGCATTTGGGGGTTCATCAAAACAGGGAAGCCATGGAATTGGGGGTTTGGCTTAATTTCAAAGGGGTTGCCTGTGGATCTCTGGGAAGAACTGCAGGACTCTGCCGCTCCTTTAGGATTTTATGTTTGTTTGTTAACTTTATCAAAGCCTCTGAGGCCTGAGCACTCACCCGCCCCATGCAAGTGCCTCCCAAAAGCCACCACTGCCACATACAAAACCATTGGGCCAACGGGCACTGGGAGGGGGGGGGGGCTGGGAACTCTGCCCCCCACACGAGTGCTGCTCGTACAGCACCTGTGGGCGAGAGCCTGGACGGCTGCACGGGCATCCTGCCCCCTCCCCGCTGGACCATCCTCACAGCCCGGCAGCCTGGGTACAGCACGTGGAACACCCGTGTCCCACCTGAAGGGACAGTTCAGAAGCGACAGACTCTGAGTTGGGGGCAGAACCAGAAGCGCTGCCCAAAACGAGCGAGGCGCAAGTCTGACAGCAGCATCCCGACCCTTTTCCTCGCGTCTTTCAGCCCCAGCTGATGGCTGTCGACGTTTCTGCTGCGCACCTTTTTGTAATGAAGGTGGTTTATTTCTGTAATAAACTTGTACACGTTCAGAAAAAATGACCGTGCAGTACAGATTTATCTTGCAGGCTGTGGGGACGTCTCCCACGGCGGCCACGTTAGTTGAAAAGCCACACTAACAGTTTAGCTTGAGAGGATCATTTTATTTTCTTCACCATAAAAAAAAAAAAAATAAATTTCTTTCATGCAATCCTGGCTTTCAGTGTTGGACATCTAGAGAGAGTCTCTGCTAATAAAGCAACTGCCTTTGCTCCTAACAGGCCATTTAATTTCCAAACTCACGTAGGTTTCCTTTAGAGAGAGGGTCTGACCCGTGGAGGCAATTGCACTAAACAACTCACTGACATTAATTAACTGCTTGCAGCATTAAGATAAAGTCGCACTCAGTCGTTTTCATCACTGACCTTGCAGTACAACCAGCTTTCCGGGACGGCGTTATGAATACTAAACAGGCTCATACTGACAAAACCCAGAGCCAGGCTTCTAATTCCTCTCCACGCAGGCATCGGTGGAGCTTCGGTTTTGCATGGAAGGAAGGGGAGGGCACCCTTCTGCAAAAGCTGCAGCATTTCATAAGCCCCCACCCAAGAGGCGTGGAGGGAACAGCACCGACCCATGTAAAGGAATCCAACGAATGCGAGAAAATGATGTCTGATTAGCTACACTTCATGAAAGCAGGGAAATGCTTCTTTGTACTTAAGCAATTAAGTAAATGAGTTTGGGGCTAGCCAGCAGTAATGCAAACCTGGACGTGAGGGAGGAAACGAGGAGAAGCCGCCTGGGTTAAGGTCTGACCGAAAGCTCAGCAGACGCCGTGGTGCGTGTACATCGGCTCCAAGAGGGAGAAGGAGCCCAGGAGGTTATTAACTGCCCCAGCCCGAGCCCAGCACCTCGATTCAAGCCTGGAGCCGGCTCGGCAGCGGTGGGCAGGGCTGGAAAGATGCTGCGTGGCTGCACACTGCGGGCGATGCCCACGGCCCCTTGGCCAGGCCCAGGGATGGCGCCAACTGTGTTTAGGTGGTGCAACGGTGCTAAAAAAAAAAACCAACCAAACAAAAAAAAACAAACTCAAAGAAAATACTCAGCTTTGCATTTGCATGGCTGAGGGGTCATCGCGAGCGGTTTAAGGGGGTTTAGGCAGGATTAAGGGGGTTTGCACCAAGAGCGGAGCAGGGTGCAGACGCTGCCCTACACACAGTGCTCTGAGTGCAAGCCTGGCCCAGTACAAGTGGGTCATAATAAATACGGCCAGAGCTGAGGTAGCCCCGTGCAACTGGGTCCCCGTGGCCTCAGGAAGGTGCTTCTGGGCTAACACATGGCCAAAGAACAAGGGGGCTACTCCGTGCCTACAAACCAGGGGCTCACACCCACACCCTCCTGCCCCTCTCCTCCCCAGCTGCCTGCTTGTGCCCGGGGCAGGGGCTGCCCGGGCTGTCGCAGGAGGCAGAAAGAGCAGCTTGGGGTTTGGAAGCCACTCCCAGATGCTGCTAAAAGCTCTGCGGAGCTGCGAGGGGGGCTGCGCTCCCCTGCGAGAGCAGGATCCGTCCATCAGCAGCAGGGCTTGGCTCTGGGTGGCACCAAGCAGAGTCATGTGTCTGCTCTTGCGTAAGGGCCCAGGACTCACGCAGCCCGCGGGGATAAACACCTTCGTTTCTAATGGACGCAAACATATCTAGCCTGTAAAATGTCATATTTTGCTTGCAGGATTAAACAGCAACGCCTGCTTTTAGAACAGGGCTTGCCCACGGTGAGTGATTCAACCCAGAGCACCCAGTGGCAGCGGGAGCACTTTTCCCCGCGGAAAGGCACAGGTCTGGAGTTCCTTCCCAGGGGAGTCACCCTCATCTCCCCGTGGCGGCTGTTTTAATTTATTCTCTTTTGTTTCCACTTCATACCAGCCAGACCATGTACACGGCTCCTGTTAATGAACATCACTGCACCCCATCACAGCTTAATAAGCAATTTTTGGACGTGAGATTTCGGCTGGAATTCTAATCAAAACTTAGCTGTCGTGCTTGACGTCTGTGCCGCTGAAGTGCTCCCTGGTTTTGGCTAAAGCCAAGGATTAGAAGAGAGTCCTTTGTTCCCAAAACAATATGTTTGTAAGAGAAGTTAAGGTTCTGTTTCGGGCCAAAAAGGCTTTGAGAGAGACTTTAGTGTTCTCCTTTCTCACTAGATAAACAAGGTGAGATTACCCTTGAGACTGCAAGTGTCCTTTATCTGCATTACGCAAGAGATGCGCGGTAAGACAGAGCATGGAGCGGCATAATGCTGGGACCAGCAGTGGGTAAAATGGAGCGGTCAGAGGAGAAGAGCAGAGGGATGAAAATGTACCATTAAACCATGCAAGAGCTGGCTTCAGAGGGCTGACCCTTCCACTCAGAGCTTAATCTTGCATCTTCCTCTCTTCTTTCATTTATACTCTGCTTTTAAAGTCAATTATTTGCACTTGAAAGCCTACAGCCTGGGGAGCACAGCCTGGGTGGGAACCTCTCCCCTGCACATCAGGCTGGTCACAGCCTGCCAGCTCTCGCCGGCAGCACCAGGTATTCCCCTTCTTCTCGCAGGAGGAGCCAGGAAAGAGCATCAGCCACAGCAGCCCTGCATTTACAGTCACCCAGATAACTGCTCCCAACCCTGGCCCGCTGGAGCACTCCCTCCATGCCAGGCAGCGAGGACCACAGGGAGCAAAGTTCTCCTGCTCTGACGTAGCCCATAATCCATAAACTCAAAGGCAGAGGTTTACTTTTGCTGTAGTCGAGCCCACGTCTCACATCAGCAGAGTCTCCAGCAATGAGCTGCTCCTCAGCCAAGTGCCCGGGGGATCCCCACCATCCCCTGATGTAGGAGCAGCCCAACCAGCCCCAGTTTGCAGCCTGGAAGGAGCCTGAGGAGGTGCATGAGGTTTTCTTTTATACGGGGAGAAGCTGGTGGGCACTCAGACGAGCTACCAGCCACCCCAGCTGTGCTTCTCCAGCCCACGGGCACGGGCACAGCTGATGTGAGGAGCTGCTCCCCTCGCAGAGAGGCAAGGGAAAGGCTGCTCCTGGCCATTAATGGTACTTGGGGGTGCCTGGGAGGTGGACAGGAGAAAAGCAAGAACAGAAACAAAATCCACTTCCATGTTCAGCCAGACTCCAGCCAAGTTCCCAGGCTCTTGTCTGGGTACTGCTGAAAGTAGACTTTGTACTACTTACTTAATTCAGGGCATAATTTGCTTGATTTGTGCCCAGGAAGCAAAATAATAGCAGATCCCAGTCAAAAAATCAGACATGAAGAGGGATCAGAATATTTTAGAAGCAACCCGAAGGATTGGTAAATGTACCCTCAGTGCTTTAATGCAGATGATACAGACTGTGTTTAGGTAGTGCAACGGTGGTAAAAAAAAAAAAAAAAGAAAATACTCAGCTTTGCATTTTGCATGGAGTATTCATCTACTTTTTAACTATCAGTCCCGTACTGGCTCAGACGTATCATTTCCATGTCTACATGAGCCTGTCAAGACCTACTATCCCAATTAAAAGCATTCTTGCACACATCTTTTCATCAAATTCAGGAGAAGGGGTTTGTTAAATTCTGGCGGTATCAAAGAACATCCCTCAGCTGTGCTGGGCCTCAGCCTCCAGGAGAAACCGGTCGTCTTAATGATAGACTTTGTGACTGTGCAGCAGTTTCGGTGTGGGTGTCAGCAGGGAGCCTTGGGGCTGGCGTCCCACAGGAGGTTGGGGAGGTGGGTTGGTTTCTGCTGGTCCCACACGTCTCCAGAGGGAGAACATCAAACCTGCGCTGGGAGACCCAGGGTCCCGCTGCAGCTGCCCTGGTGGGAGACGACTGTAGATGTCTGAGGGGTTTTCACCACGTTCCAGTCAGGGTTTGGGCAGTAACTGGTCGCTGAGCCTCAGCCCTTTCCCTGCTCACATCCCGATGGAGAGATGGACCCTCTCCAATTCCGACTGCTCCAGTATGAAGGAGGAATAAATGACACCTATTTCAAGGAGTGTTGCATCTCTCTCTGCCTCATAAATTCACCGGGATAATCCCCACGCTTTGCCTGATCCCTCTGTTTCTCTTCCGTTCGGTGTTTTGTGTCGGTGCTCACAGCAGCGGGTGGCAGAGGGAGGCGTGGGGAGCGCTCCCGTGCAGGTGCGGTGGCACTGCGTCTTGCTGCTGGCCCAGCCAGCATAAATAACCCCTCAAGGAGGAAGGCAAAGGGACTCGGACCCTGGGTACATGTGTGACCTTGGCGTGGGGACTCCTCCAGCTGCCTGCTGTGCGTGATACGTCATGCTGCTGCTTCAGCTGAACTTCTGGGCGATGCCTTAATCCCTGTGGGCATGCTGAAAACCTGCGAGCCTCTCGGTGCTTATGATCAACTAAGGCTTGGGAGAAAAGTGCTGCTGGGGTTCAGCTCATGTCACCCCGCGCCCCAAGGCCAGGCACAGAGCTGAGCTCAGCCTGTTCATCAGCCCTGAGCACTGCAGGGGCATCGCTCCAATTACACCAACCAACCAAGGCAAGCCCTGACTGTTTGCAGTTATTAATAATGAAAAAACTGTGTGGCAGACTCTCAAGCCTAGGAGCAACATTCCCTGGAAATTAGTGTCGTTCTAACTCCCCCCAGCCAAGGGTTATCCTTGATGTACAGAGCTGTCCCACCGTGTTCAAGTGTTCCTGTGCAGTGGGTGTCCCGAGGTGAATCTGAATTCAGCCCAGATCAACACCAGGAGTGGCCTGGGTGACGCCTGTCCATGCCCAGGACGACCTAGTGCAGGATTTGACACAATATACTCTGCGTTTCTTTTTTATCCCGTTCATTGTTTCTAATGGAAATTTGAAAGAAAAAAAGCCAGCCGTACCCCCACACCTTGTTGCTGCCGTGTAGCACTGGAGAACTAACGACCTGCAGATACGGAAAAGCCAGGCACTAAACACATTCGAGCCTTTTATTGCCGACTCCTGCCGTGTTCAAACGACCAGGCTTTTCCTGGTTTGAGTTTGTTTTGCTTTCCTTGCCAGCGATGCAAACTTACCTGACATCTTAAAACCAAACTAAACCCATGCTCTGGCTCTGCCACGGCAACCACTGGCCCAGCCTTGGTGAGCCACTGGCCCGCCTTTGGCAGGGCAGGGGTGTGAGTACACTCCTGCTTCCCCAAGATCTCAGCTATTCTTTGTTTCCAAACATCCTTTAACTTTGAATTCCAGCAAGAGACAGAAAGGGTCACTGTTGTTCCTTGCACAAGGGTTTATGCCTGGTGATAAGGGACACTGCCCTGCCTAGCAGTTAATCATTAACTCCCACAGGCAGGGGTTGTGAGGATTTATTAAAGCAACTCTGTCTGCAGACAAGTTGTGCTGGGATGCTGACGGCAACCCCGAGAGCTGCACACTGGTGAAACACGTGGGCCTGGAGCTCGGCGTGATGCAGGTGCTGCCCCGTGCCCGTCGCGCTGCTCGCTCGGGCTGGTCGCGGGGAACAGATTCACCAGCCAGCACGTGTTTGTTAGAGGAAGGATGAGGAATTTCCTTAACAAGCGTAGCCCAGAAGAACAAATTCTGTAACTTGTCTGAAAGGTAACTCTCCCGTAGCAGCAGAAGAAGGTGCAAGGCAGCCGTGGTCCCCCAGAGGGATCCTTTCCATGTGCTGCCATCACTGCCTTCCCTGCCCGAGCCGCCCTCCTCACCGCTACCTGCCTGCTGCTCCCAGCTGCTTTGTAAACGATGCTGAGAAAATGGCCCTTCTTGTTTCCAGTGCTGCTGCGCCTGATGAATTCATTTGCTTTTTGTTTAAAGGAGGTGGAGTCCCCACACGTCCCTGCTCCAAAAGCTGGGATCGGCTTGGGACACCTTGTGCGGAAACCGAGATTGAGCGTTCCCACCCCGGATGGGCGAGGGAGCCATGCACGGTGCTGCCGCGGGTAAGGTTGATTGTTCCAAACCTCTAGAATCATCTGTCAAAGGCAATCTGCCTCCACCCAAAATATCCTGCCACCTCACTGCTCTTCAGACCAACTCGGGACGTGGCACCTGGCCCGACTGGCTCCTCTCGGGAGAGCTCGTTTGACAGCAATGCCACTGCGCCTGCCGCTGCCTTTGATCTCTCCCTGCTGAGGCAGGAGGTCCCCTCCTAAAACACGGCGCTACACGGCGTGGGGTGCCTCTTCCTCCCAATTATCCAGCAGTTCTGCTCCTTTCCATCTGCACATGGGCTGTGGATTTCCTGGGGGATGTAGCAATCCCAAGCTGCATTCATCACCTTTCCTAAGGAACCCCGGGAGGTGCCTGACACCGGTGGCTCCCTGCCTGGGGGGAGCAGGTTTTGTGCACCCATGTGATGTCCTTCGGACATTCCCAAACACAGGCTGGGAGATGAGTGGGTTGAGAGCAGCCCCAAGGAGGACTCGGGGTGTCAGTGGATGGAAAACTCCCTGAGAGCCAGCAACGTGCGCTGGCAGCCCAGAAAGGTCCTGTGTGCTGGGCTGCACCCAGAGCAGGGTGGGCACAGGGCCAGGAGGGGATTCTCCCCCTCTGCTCCGCTCTGGGAGACCCCCCTGCAGGGCTGGGTCCAGCTCGGGGGCACCAACAGCAGAAGGACACGGACCTGCTGGAGCGGGGCCAGAGGAGGCCACGGAGATGCTGGGGGGGCTGTGGCACCCCTGTGAGGACAGGCTGGGAGAGTTGGGGGGTTCAGCTGGAGGAGAGAAGGCTCTGGGGAGACCTTAGAGCGGCCCCCCAGGGCTGAAAGGGGCTGTGGGAAAGGGGGGAGGGATAGGATGAGGGGTAACAGGTTTAAACTGACAGAGGGGAGATTTAGATCAGATCTGAAGCAGAAATTCCCCCCTGTGAGGGGGGTGAGGCCCTGGCACAGGCTGCCCAGAGCATCTGTGGCTGCCCCCTCCCTGGCAGGGTTCAAGGCCAGGTCGGACAGGGCTTTGGGCAACCTGGGCTGGTGGAAGGTGGCCCTGCCCGGGCCAGGGGGTGGTACTGGACAATCTTTAAGGTCCCTTCCAAACCAAACCAATCTGTGAGTCTCTGATTCCTCTCGATCCTCCCTCTCCGAGGATCCTTCACGTGAACACCGACGCAGGGTGGCAGCGTGTGCCCGGGGAGCGCAGCCCAGCGCTGCCACCGCCCCTCACCCGGGACTCGGGTGCCTTTGGAGCAGAGACACTGCGGTGGGACAGGGAGAACCGCTGCCGGGGGTGCTGCTGCGGGCGGATTTCCACCCCAGGAGCCTATAGATGAGGAGGGGGTTTGATGCTGGCAGTGGGAACGGGATGCTCTCCCTTGGGGGGCAGTGGGGTCAACCTCTTTCCCCATCCCTTACCCTCAAGATAAATAATAAATTAAATCATGCACAGGGATGGTCCTTCCCCTGTGTGCCTGTATCCCGCTCAGACCCACACCCAGGGGCTGAGACTGGCAGGGATGGGGACAAGGCAGAGATGACCACGCTTACCCAGCAGAGGGGACTTCACTTTCCCCAGTACTGAGTTCATAAAAAATAGTTTAGAAAAAGAGAAGAAAAAGCAGGATATGTGATCATTCACCTAGTACCACAGTTAAAATGAATTATTAACATTGCTGCGGAGGCAGAGAGGCTTTGCCGTATAGGAAGCAATAAAACAATTACAGGAACGACCTTTGGCCACACAGAGCAATTCCCAAACCCGGGGGGCACAAATTTGCCCCCAGATCCTTCGGTGCATCTCCGGAGCCGAGGTCACCCCGGGGTGGCTGCAGGTCCCTGGCAGTGCTTGGTCTGCCTGTCCTCATCACCCGTTTTCCCCCGAGGGCAGCAAGTGGGGCCAGGCGAGGTGTCACTGGGCTGTTGGAGACCCCTCTTGCCCCAGGATGAGGTTTTCTTGCCGGGCAAGGACAAGGACCACCAGCTCAGCTCCGGGCCTCACCCCGCCCTTGCAAACCTCTCCCTGCCTCGCAGTGACACCAGCTCTGCTTCTCCTCTGGGGCCCCCAAGACAAATCTGCTGCGGCATCTCACGGAAGGAGCTGCACCCCGAACCATCAGCTTCCCCTTCAGCATCGCTCGTCAGGGTCTCACCGGAGCGGGGGGGTTGTTCAGATTGAACCTTTTCAGCCTCATTTGCAGCGTGGAGAAACGGCACTGAGGAGTCTTAGGGGTTCCCACCATCAGTTTTCTGTATCACAGCTTATTGCTAATAGAAGGGCAATCCTATTGCTTTGCTACTGATGTCATAAACGTCCGTAGATGGATTAATTCTGCTTGAAGCTTAATCAGTATTGGGAAGTTTATTGCACAGGTTTGGCACAAACCAACAATTACTGCAATATAAGCGATCGTATCACGATAAAGAAAGCAAAACTGCTTAACGGAGATTTATCTTCATGCAGGGAGATGCCAAAGTGCTTCAGTGATTGACTTACACCAAGCACCGTCTGTTTTCAAAGCATGCCTGCGCACAAGGAGGGCCGGAGCAGGACCCTTGGACCCCACCTGAGCACCCCAGGGTTGGAACAAAGTCACTTCTATCAGCTCACCCGCGAGCACCCTGCACCACTTCCCACAGGGTGAGTGTTACCCTGCAAACCCCGCTGGGACCAGTCCAGGGCATTCTCAGCAGTAGGGGTTTTGTTGTTTTGTTGTTTAGTTTTTTTTTTCCAATCAATCATTTTTATTTGAAGGAAAACCACACCAAAGTCCCTCACAATAACACAGCTGTTACAATGCCCACATAGTTTTCAAATAACTATCACCAGGTCTGCACTCCTCTCAATTCAGATTGTTTAGGTAGCGCAAAAGTGGAATTCTCTGTGTGTGCGTGAGCAAACTGTCCTTCGTTACATCTTCAGATCCTGTGAGGCAAGGAGCACGGCCATTATCTGAGAACAAACCATAACCGGGGACGAGGAACATGCCTCAAACATGCCGGGGATTTGGTTGTACCTGTGCAGAGCTCTGGGTTTGATGGTGCCTTTCCTGTGGCAGCACAACCCACCCGCCGGCAAATTCTAGTTATGCAACGGTTAAAGTGCAGCAAGATTAAATTTAGAGAGAAATTAATCACCACGGAACGACAGCTTATGGAGCGAGCTTGAAGATATTTTCAGGTGAAGATATGCTCAGGCCGTTCGGCTCAATCAGGCCACGCTGCAATGATCTGATATGGCCGTGCTAATGGGAGAAGTTAATAACTGAAATGGCTTTCCTGGGAATTACGGCAGGAATGTGTGTAAATATTTATCCCTGTGGTGCTGGGCTGGTTCGGGCTTCTCGGGTAACGCACAAGCCGCAGGGGACCACCAGTGCCCTGAGCGTGCCAGTGCCAGTTCCTGGCCACTTCCAGCCCTCGCAGGGGACTGTCACACTGGAGGAAACATTCCAGGATGAGTCGGTGGGCTGAAGCCCTACGAGCAGGGACTGGCAGTGCAAGAAAACAAACAGACAACCAAGCCAACCCTTAAGCGGGAGCTTAAACATTCGCTTTGCAGAGCTGCAGAGGGTTTCCAGGGCTTTGCTGGTGATGGAGGTGATGGTGCCGTGGAAGAGGCACCCGGGCGTGCTCTGCAGTGCCCAGCAGGCATTACAGGGAAGAGAAAGACCAGCCTAAAAAAAAAAAAAAAAGAAGTGTTTTTTGGTTAAACAGCATTTGTACCAGCACGGCACTATCACTTCCTCCATTCTCATTGCAGGAATTGTTTTATAAAAGGCTTTGAAGCAGAAACCACTTTTTTTGTCCTCTATTCATAAAGAGTAGGGGATCAAAAGACAAGCGTGACCTACGTAAAGCCCTCAGGTTCATTCAAACCACAGATATTTGAGGATACATACACAAAGTTCTTCCTTTCTGTGGAGTCCTTCCGCCGGGAAGTGGTTCACAGCAAACAGAATTTTACTACAATTTGTTTAGAAACAGTGGTTTTGTGTTAAAACTCTGCAAATTGTCTGTAGAGCAGGGAAATTCCTCTCAAATTCTGGCAATTTTTGCTCCTGGCCTCTTCACTTTTTCTTTTTCCCCCTTACACGATGTCATCCGCGTCATTAGGCGCCTAAAAATGACCGTTTTTGGGTTCCACACTCAGTACGTTGGTGGCACCTCTGCTATTCCATCGCCAACTTGCTCCGCAATGCGCGTCTAGATATAAGAAAACTTCTAGCGCGTCCATTTTTAAACTCCGAACACCAAGACATGAAAAAAAAAAAAAAAGAATTAAACATCAAGGGGGTGAGCGAAGACTAACTGCACTGCAAGCTGCAAAACCCGAAAGCAAACTGAAGGCAGAGCAGGAGAAAAATTCCCGCAAGAGAAGCATCACAGGCTGAGGTAGGTGATCCTCAATTTGCCTTTAAAATACTGTTGTTTGGAGCACAGTGCTATTGTCCCGTAATTCTATGAGCTACTTCGATGGATTTCACCTAAGACATGGAGCAGATCCGAAATTTAAAATAATTATTTCTATAGCAATAAATGTATAACTCATTTCAGGTGATTTTTTTTTTTTTTAATTAAAAAAAGGTAGTGTGGGTTTTTTTTTTTCTTCTTTTTAAAGCTATAAATTAAATTACCAGCTTTTTTTTTTTTTTTTTTTTTATTATTTGGACAAGGTAAATTCTTATGCCAGCCCACACAGAGAGACTCTGCCCAGTTTTGTAGCAGCAGCTACACTTTGGCTGTTGGCAGGATAATGGTTTAATCAGACAGATGCAGAAAATTGATCATATAAATATTTTCACAAGACAAAACCAGAACAAAGACAGGAAAAAAAAACAAAACAGCTATACAAGGCTCACTTAGTAGAGCCTGAATTTCTGGGATTTATAATTCTAGTGCTTTTTTTTTTTTTTCTTTCTGTTTTTGTTGGTTTTTTTAATGCTTATTTACTGGTTAAAAAAACCCAAACCAAACCAAACCACCTCCTTGCCTAAAGCCTAAGATTAAATGAGATTAAAATTCATCCCTGCCCTGCAGATAGGAAACCAAGTCCACTCTCCTACATCAGTTCTCACTCTCGAGGGGCATTTTCCCATAGACCCCACGGGGAGCTCCGACACGTGGCAGGAGAGACCTCGCTGAAAGTGTTTTATTTTAGCTTCCGCCTAACCCATCAATCCTTTGCAACATGAGTCAGCGACCTGCTCACAGACCTTCCCGCACATCATCCACCCCCTCGGACCTGCAAATCCACTTTGCTCGACACCAGCGGGTGCGGTGAATGAGCCAGCGACGGCAGTTTGAGGGGTGCGGGCGGGATGAGTGGGACTAGGGCTCAGCTGAAGTTATCCAAATTAATTGAACTAGATTTTCTCCTGGAAAAAATGAAATTTTCTTATCAGCCTGAGAGCCCCTCGTGGTGGTCGTGGCAGGCACAAGTTTGTGCTTTCCGAGGATCTTTCCTAACACGCTGCTTGTTGCTGCAGGCTGGGGGGGGGAGCGAATAAAGTGGTTGTGAATTCATTGTAAGTGATGCTAAAAGACAGCGTGGTGTCTGTGGTGGTGTGTAAGCGTGGCACCCCCCCTCCTAAGGAGGCGAGGAGCTAGTGGACATGTCCCATCTCTGCTGTTAATGGATTGATGCTGGGGAGAATTCAGAATACACCTACTTAGGAAAAAAGCCTCATCCAGATGCCAACCTGGACATCAGCTGGGCCAGCACACGAGGAAATTTTGGCCTCCAGTCGGCAAGCTGGCGACTGCTTCGTTACCTTCAGCGTGCCAGGACTTCTGCCCGCGTCCCCTAGCCCAAAAATGAGGAATAAGAGGGAGTTCACTGGCTCAGCTGTAGTGGTGTACACCAGAAAAGATTAAATGAGCACAGGGATAATATTTTTCGTGATTTCTGGATGTAAGTAAGGACTTTCAGCTCTTCCAGTGCATTCTTGTTAGCTCCTCCTTGCTTCAAGTCCTGCAGATTGGTGGGCATTAGGACACTGAATAAAAAAATCGCTGTTTGTCCAAGTCACTTGTCCAGCCTCCGTCCAGCTGCAATGAACAAACTGCCGAGGCTCTGTGGAAGCCATTGCCCAGTGTCAAGCTACACCGAGCCGGGGTGACTTGAACATTTTCCCCGCTGCTTGCTGAGGACACAGAAAGCTGGTTTGCGCAGGCAGATGTGGTCAGCCAGCTGTGCACAGATACACACATCTGGGGGGAAAAAAAAAAAAAGGAGGGGAACCTGCCCGAAGAGGATGCTGTGCCAGCTGCACCACCGCAGCGCTTCAGCCTATGCTGGAAAGGGAAGAGAACATTGCTGCCCGGCACAGAGCTGAGTTTGGAGCTGGGGGAGATGAACATCACCCCCCAGACAGGGCGTGCAGGGCACCACAAGCGGCCGGCGCAAGGGCTGAGCCCATCTCCCGCCCGGAGGGGTGGCCAGCGGGCGAGCAGTGGGCTCCCGCGGGCACCCAGCCCCGGATGCTGCCACCAGCAGTACTGGCAGGACTCAGCTTGGCCCCGTGACGGGCAGGACTAGGGCTGAGCGTGGCCTTGAGCCTCTGCCGTTTCCTTGTTCATATTTCCTGAATGCTTTGAAGTGATTCCGATGCACTAAGCAAGTATGAAATAAATCACGTGATTTGCGCCTACCGAGGTTTTAACTGCAGCGGGGGTTATGCAAATCTCAAACAAGGAATTTCAGTAGAGAGTCTTTAGGACAAAACAGTGATCGACAGTCAATTTTTAACTCAAACAAGGAAGTCATTCCTTTCTGAAATAGAGATACCCAAAACACTCTTTCTGTTCAGATCTGAAAACGGATAACAATAGCCTGTACAAAGATAAACTGCAGGGAAGGAAAAAAAAAAATGTAGAAAGATAATTGGGGCGTGGCAGGAGATGTTTGTGAATGTTGGCATTCCTGAGACCCGCAGCATTTCCTATTGTTTCTTGAGCTGAAAAAAAAAAAATTAAAAAAGAAATGGCTCGATGCCACGGCTCTGCCGACGGCAGGGCAGGCCCAGGTGCCACGTCTGAAGCAGTCCTTGCCTGTCTCCCTGCTCTCCTGCCCACACGCCGGGGGCTCGGGGCTGGGCTCCGGCACCGCAGCGGGTCCCTCGCCGGCCCAACGGACCCCGGCTCTCGGCTGCCGCTGACCTGGCATTACCAGCCGTGCCTTTAGTGACCACCCTACCCAAGCAGCAGGGGATCTGAGAGCTGCAACGCACTATTTGTCCTTTTAAAATTCTCTTGTCTTTGGGCTAGACGGTGTCACGGGCAGGGGGCCCCCAGGACGCAGGCGCTCTGCTTCCAGCGTCCACCAGAGCGATGCCGGGGTTCGCCTTGGCAGATCCCAGCCACAATCCCTCTCTTCTGTTTGATAACACAGGCATCAGCAAAACCCCGCATCCAACGCCAGATTGGGGAAGTTCGCCGAGCGAACGCTCGCGAAGGCCGGGGATGGTGGTTCTCTTTCTCTTGGCAGCTTTGCTGCGAGGTGAGTCACCATGAAACCTCTGCAGCCACTTACACTGGTGAGAACCGGCAAAGCTGGAACTGGGGACACGGCCACGTCCCTGGCTAAATCCTCACCCGGACACTAGACACCTCCACCTGCAAAATGGAAACTGGTCGAACGCCCCTGCCCACTGCAGAGAGCTGCCAAAGGCACAGCAGGAGCTGGGAAGCAGAGCCCCAGCTCTTCGTTGCTCAGCGCTGCAGCCACCGGTGCCTGTGCGATGCCTCTGCAGGGAAGAAGAAAGTGCCGGATCAGGCAGAGTTTGTAAATGCCAAAGTTTATTCTCAAATGTTTGCTGTTAACTGCTGCCCTTGACATTTAACCCCAGGCAGGGCTGATGGGGGTTTTGGGCATCTCGTAAGGGCCGTTGAGGGTTTCCCCATCCACACCGTGGCTCTGCGCCACCAGTTATCCTCAGGTGGATAATGTGGCACTCAAGGACAGTAACACGCCTCGTTCCAAATAAACTCTGAACTTTCTGAGCCAGGTATCCCGCTGGTGCCCCTCATAATCACGCCCCTGACCTGAAGGTGTTGCGCTGGGTTTTTGCCAGGCGAGGATCCAGCTGTTTCTGAGTAACCAACATCTTCTGTTTCTTTCTTTCCCCAAAAGAGCCGGTTTCAAGCACCTTGTATGGAGCCAGGTTTTTGACAGGTGAGGTTGGAGGATCGGTCACACACCAGTGCTTCTACTCCATCACACCAGCTAACAAACACGACCGAAAATATTGGTGCAAAATATCAGGAAAGGGAGTTTGCTACACCATCATTTCCACAACCGGCTACACCTCAAAAGACTACGCGGGGCGAGTGTCTCTCGAGGACACCCCCCAGAACGGCACCTTCAGAGTGATGATGACAGAGCTGAAGAAGAGTGACACAGGGACCTACCGATGTGGCATCGGCGTCACCAACAGAGACCTGTACGTCACCCTGAACCTGACGGTTTTGGCAGGTAGGAGGCTGGCAGGGGAGAGGGGAGGCTCGGTTCTGCCGGCGCCCCGGCTCGCAGGGACAGTCTGGGGACGGATGCTGGAGCATCGGTGCGCGGCAGGCGCGTTGACTTGTTAACCAGATATTTACAATGATGGGGTCTGAAAGCACCCAGATTTGGCCAAATCAGCTGTTGATAAATGTAAAAGGAAACTCTCCTGCCTGGCTGGGGGCTGCGAGTTGGACAGTGCCTGCCGTTCTCTCTCCCTACAGAAGCTGTTGAGTTGGGGCCAACCGAGCTCATCTGGGGGGAGCTCCGTGGCTCTGTCACGGTCCTGTGCCCACCCGGGGACATCCAAGGTGGCGAGAAGAGGTTCTGGTGCAAACTGGGGAGAACTGGCTGCACTCTCATAGCCGACACCGATGGCTACGTGGGAAACAGTTACCAAGGACGAATCCTTATCACCCCTCAGGAGAGCTCCGGAGCTTTCAAAATCTTGATAAATGACTTAAAAAAGGAAGACTCGGGGCTGTACAGGTGCGGGACGGGAAGGCCTAACGGTGAGGACAGCCCACGGGTGGTGGCTCTGCAGGTGACCACAGGTAGGACGGGGCACTGGGGGCTGCGCAGGTTCCTCACAGCCCCGCATGAGGAGCATGAAATGCTAACGGAGTCCTCTCCAACCTGCAGCCTCCACCCTGCCCAAGAGGCCAAAATTTCTCAGCGGCACAGCCGGAGGGTCGCTGTCCGTGAGGTGCCACTATGATCCCAAGGGGAACTACGAGAAGAAGTACTTGTGCAGGTGGAAGGAGGGGAGCTGCTCGCTGCTCGTGGATGAGGATGGGTTCGTGCACGAGTCCTACGAAGGGCGAATACAAATAGCCAGCAGCGACCGGGAAAACGGGACTTACACGGTGGTGATGAGCCAGCTGAGAGAGGAGGACGCAGGGTGGTACTGGTGCGGGGCTAGGAACGGGCGCACAGAGCACACGTCTTCCGTGAAGCTGCACATCCAGAAGGGTAGGTGGTGGGATGGCTTGGAACACAACAAATTCTTATTCTTTATAAAAAAATCACTCTTTCCTCTACCTCTTTGTGGGCATGTGAATAGACTCTCCTTTGTACTGTGCATAAATACAACATTATAATTATGAGAAATATCAGCTGCATGTTTCACTTTACAATTATTGGCAAGTAACCGAGGGGACGGTAAAGGTTTTCAGAGGCAGGGATGTAAGCTGAGCTTTCAGAGAAATTTTAGTTTGTTTGAATTATATTTATGATGCAAAACCCCGAGCGTAGGACATCCTGATCCTAGCAAGTGCAGCGCAGAGACACGTGCTTTGCCCTGGAGATAAGCTGAGGTTTATCTTGAAATTTTAGAAACTGTGGCATGTAAATACGCAGAGCCGTGTAACTGTTCGGCTGGCAAAGACAGAAATATTGGGGTGAAAATACAAACATTTGCCAAGTATTGATGGGTTTTCATTAGTGCTCCCAAGCTGCTTTCTATAAGACTCGAAGGAAAATAGAAATGTTGGGGTTTAGTCACACTGGGCTGCACGCCTTCTCATGCCGAGGTGCGAGGTGAAATGTGCAAATCTGTGGAAAAATCTAACACGTTGCCTCTGTTAAAAAGATGGATATTCAAACCTCAAAATTTTTTCCTCTGTAGAAACCTTCTCTTCACAAGACCCAGAAACATCCACTCTTGTGAAATCCGCTTTATCAAGCCCAGCCACCCACAGCGCACCCACGCAGGGGAGCATCACGGGCCTGACGCACACGATGGGCACCGTCACCCAGAGCACCAGCACCCTGCTGCCCACTGCCCCCCCCAGCACCTCTGCAACCTCCCCGAGCAAAATCTACCCTCGCGAGAGGTAAGTTCATGGCCACGTTTCTCCTTGACGCTAACTTGGTGGTTTATGACCTGCCTGCCCCGCTTCCCACGGGTTGTGCACAGCTCCCGGGTTGAAAACACCAGTAGGAGACGTCAGTAATTAGAAAAGCAGAGGCAAGGTTATCTCATGTCGGCCTGTGACACGTATCTTTGAACTTGTCTCTAAATCTTCTGGTGCTGGTCGCCTGCGTAGACCAGATGCCGGAGTGGAGAGATGGTCTCCTGCCTGTTTTCCTTTGCTCAGCACGGAGACGGGACATTAGGAAACGCTGAGCTTAAGCAATAGCGCTGGTGAATCAGTAGCTGCTACACACTTCACCGCACGCTTTATCCAAATTCTTAGAGGCAGCCAGCAGCCAGGGTGGTGTTTGGGTGCTCTGTGTTGCATAACGAGTTATCTTTGGACAAGGTTAATCAAAAGGCTGGGAGCTATTTTGGCCAGTGATTATTCCATGGTAGCTCTCTACGGCAAGCCCTGCGGCTCAGCCCGGTGCAAGTGGTTTCCCCAGTGAATTTACCTTCTGTGCTTCCTGTTGCACGGGACGGCTGCGAGCAGCTCTTAGAGCTTTCACCCCAGCTAGGGCCAACATCCAGCGCCGTGTGATTTGCATAGTTGGTGCCGATGCATCAGATTTGCAGCATCAGTCATAACTTGAAAACGAACCACAAATCCAGTTCAACATCCTGAGCTGTCCCTCCATGCACCTCGGAGCTCGCATCTGCCCCGGTGACCCCCAGCACGAGAAGCACCATCTTCTCCATTCCCAGCCTCCCCCAAGCCCTCTCTCCCTGCCCTCCAGCCAGAGAGGGGAGGGGAGAGCATGTTACCAGTCACAGACCATGCTCTTGTACGAAGGGTGAGATTTTGCACCATTCCTGGCAAAGCTCTGTCTTCCCGTGGAGCTCTGACAGCATTTCTGTCGTTTTTGCAAGGAGACAGCATGCCGACACCCTCCAGCAGCGTAAGAGTCTGCAACAACTCACACAGA
The DNA here is from genome assembly GCF_003259725.1 of Athene cunicularia. Taxonomy (NCBI): domain Eukaryota; kingdom Metazoa; phylum Chordata; class Aves; order Strigiformes; family Strigidae; genus Athene; species Athene cunicularia. The sequence goes on along the minus strand of NW_020799136.1, from coordinate 1,589,634 downwards.
AAGAGTATGAGCCTTGCTTGTGACTTCGTATGATGAAAATAGCTCGTTTTCCTTTTGGAGGGGCTCATTTTCCTGGGAGCACAAATCCCACAAGGCAGAGCTGAGGTTTTCTTCATAAGTCAAGCTCCAGATCCAATGATTTCATCTCTACTTGACTTTGTTGACTACTGGCCTTTGATTTAGTCAGAGTTTCTACCTCCTGTATACTCTTTGGTGTGAAACCAACAGCCGGCGTTAAGGTACTTCAGGCACCCCATAGCTAAATCCAATTTAATTCTGATGGTTCATCTTTCCAGCTCATCGGGTGACTCACACCTGCTCCCAGTTGTGTTACCAACTCTCATTTTACTGATTCTCATCACAATCACCTTTCTCGCCCTGACCAAAATAAAGCTTCAAAAGGAGATGGGTAAGTCGGCCGGGCAACACCTTTCGGGTTGTGGTTGTTGTTTTGCAATGGCTTTGCTTGTGATTTCCAAGGGCTGGAGCCTGACCCGCTGCACGTTTCCATCTCTGGAATACACGCACCCCTTCTGCAACCAGTGCGGCCTGAAAGTCCAACTGTACTTGCAAGCAATCTCCTAGAGAAGTTACTTTTTTTTTTTTTTTTTTTTTTTTTTTTTTTTTTTTTTTTTTTTTTTTTAAATACACTTAAACAAAAAGCAAATGAAGGAAACGGAAATTCTGAAGTCCTGCTGAAAGCAAGGCTGAGCTTTTGTGTATAGAAGATTTACAGCCCCGTGAGTGCTCGGAAATCCTGAAGTATAAAGGGCAGGGACCTGCGCAGCGCGAACAGCTACATGCTGGGAAGCTTCTTGGGGCCAAATCCAGCCCTCTTGGTGCAAAGCTGACAAAGGTTTGCCCCAAAAATCTTTGTTAATAACCGATTTTTGAAACCACCTGCATATCTTATTCTAGAACATACCGTGTCCCTAGAGATAAATTTAGGGACAAAAGCCTTCAGCGATGACAGCGGCGAGTGGAAATAAATTATTCACAAGCATGAAATTGGGAAACGATGGGCCTAATCCAGTATCTCTTATGACGTGCTGGTCTATCTAACCAGGCACTAGAGGAGGTGCCCCCGCCATTGCATGCACATGGTTTTGTTTTGAAGGAGAAGGAAGAAGCACCGCAGGAGACCTGGAAGCAGCACAGATGGGGGCTGGTCTGAACCCTGAAAAAGAGCAAACGACGGAGGGAACCCCGAGTCCAGAAAACGTGCAGGAATGCAGCACAGACTCTGGCAAACATAGGTGGGTGTTTTCTGGAACTAGCACTGCTAGGGTCGTCTTGATAGAAGAGAATAAAACCAAATTTAGGCTTAGTCTAAAATACCTCCACAGGATAGACCCAGGTTTGCAGTCCAGGAATTACGATCCCGCAGTCCAGGATTTACGTTCTGATGCCAAACCATTACCTTTATTCCTTACCAAGAGATGTTGACCCATAGATTTCAAAAGACTTGGATTAAATCCTATGTAAGATTTATAAATTTATTATAGGGCTGATTATAATTTTTGCTTACGCTTAGTAAACATGTTATCGCTCTTCCTGCTTGCTTGTTTCAATAAAGTCTGATTACTTATCACCTCTTGCAATATTACCCAGAAGCGATTCTTGCTCACTGTGTTGCAATCATATCATCGTATCATTCTGTTTTGTCCTACTTGTGCAGATAATCTCTGTTATCCTTGGAAGATTCAGGATGACCGACTTACACGTAAGAGTCAACGTCTTCCGGTAAAATATAAAAAAAATGGGCCAGTCTTGGAGTACCAACAGTCTTCAGAGAGAAGGTCTTATAGAAAATATCTGAGCAAATATTTTATATATCAAATTTGTGGAAATTCCTATCGGTGAAATGTACTTTTCTCCATTAAAAAAAAAAAATAAATCAAAGTTCGTAGAAGAGTGGTTTGAAAAATCTGGTGACGGCATTTCATATTCTCATTAAAATACAATTAGATCCAAACTCTCTGATCCTATGAGCACGCGATAATATTTTAAAGTCAGACAGTTGCAGAAGGAAATAAGTGACTGTGACGATTTGCACCCTCTGGAAGGATGAACCACCTCTGTGCCCCGTTCTGCGTGTACCCTTGTATTTCTTTTCCTATTTAAAACATCCACTGGCTCCATCAGCAGCAGCAAGCAGATCTACAGACATCATATTTTTAAACTATTTAGAGAACACGATACCAAAAGAAGCCTTCAGGGTGGCTTTAAAACCGAGGCCATAAAGGTGCAAATCTAGGATATTTTGTGGAGACTAATACAACTTGCTAAACTTCTGCAAGTTTTATTGCTGCTCGAGAGATTTTGCTTTACCAAAAAGAAAAAAAAAAAAAAAAGCAGCTGTATGAAGGGCTCTTGCAGTCCAAAATATAAAGAACGGGAAGAAAAAAAGTACACACACGCACACACCGTCAAACCTTGAAAATAAACAAGCAACATTCTGTGAAAAACTTCTAAAACCAAGAACATAAATGCGAAGTTAATTGTGCTGTTTGCTTCTAGACCTGCCTTGGGGTAAACCCCAGGATAACGCTCCCCTGAAGCTGAGCAGGGGGTTGACTCCTGAAGTCCCCCCGTCCCCCCCCGACCCAGGGTTTTCTAGCTTTCTGTTCTGCGAACTCCCTGAAACAGACCCATTTCAAATATCAAGTCTGGCATAAAAACAGAAACGCCCATGAAATCACTTGTAAAAATATCTTAGAGGAGCAGTGCCAGATCACAGCTTTTCTTCTCTCTCTTTTTTTTTTTTTAACAGCAATCCTATGGGGCAAAAAAAAAAAAAAAATAAAAAAAAAATCTTTTCAAGGTGACTGATGAAGACTTGAGGCAGAACCCCCTTGTGTCAAAGCCCCTTGTACACGAAGTTCCCCTACAGAAAGCCAAGACAAAGCTCTGAAGCGCAAAGCACTCGGCTCCTCGCTGCCCCGCTCCGAAGCCGAGTGTCCCGTGTCAAGAATCTAATCCCTGCAGGCCGCCTAAATGCCACTTTGTTTGTAGAAAAAAGAATAAAATCATGCATCTGTAATCAAACTGTTTGTGTCTGGCTGCCTGAGGGAAAGGTAAAGCTGGGGAGGGGAGGAAGGACCCTCATGGCCACAGGTTTGCTCAGTTAAGCCAAAAATTGAGGATTTTCTGATTTTTTTTTTTTTAAATATCCTTAATAAATAGCATCTGACTTCAGTCTATGAAAGTCACCCGGATTCTCAAGTGCTGTTTTTCCTCCACCCCTTCTGCAGAAGTATCCACGGCTTCAAAGTCAGATCAGTTCAGCCCAGACCCAAACAGTAGCTTTGGTTTGTATGCGCAGACTGTATGCCATGCTGCAAACTGCGCTTTGGCCCCCCCACACACACAAAAAAAAAAGAAAAAAAAGCAAGCTCAGGGTTGTTTATTTTCTGGATATGCCAAAGTGCTTTGGAACCTGTGACTTGGCAGGAGGACGCTTCCTCCTCTGTTAAGGCAAGTAAATAATGTCCGCGGGAGACAACGGATGGGTTTTAACCAGAAACCTGAAGAGGGAAGAGAGAGGCTTGGTTAAAGAAACTCTTCACCCACCCTGGATTTTCTTTCCTGAGATTCACGGGCAGTTGCAGTCCCCAAGGTTGGTTTCTGCTGGGATTTCCTCTGCCCACGTTCCTCCTGCACAACCCTCCTCCCACCCAGGCTCTTTAAAACACATCTCTGAGCAAACTGCAGGACCGAGACGAGGCGAGGGGGAAAGCCAAGACGCTCACCCAAAGGACAGGTGCCTTGGAGAGCGGGAGGTGTAGGAAAACAAACACACCTGTGTCTTTTGTGGCCAAGCAAACACAACTCTGTGCCCAAGAATAAAAAGTAATGCCAGCAGTGGCCAGAGAAGCCGCACCGGTGGGAAGGACACGGCTTGCAGAGGGCTCAGCGTTTGTTCCCGTCTAGGGGAGATGGTGGATGTTCTCTCACTCCAGGAGCCCCGCCAGATCGCCCTGTGCACACCCAGCAACAGCCTCCCTCAACTCAAAACCTCCTTCCTCACCACAAAAGCAGCACAGTCATGGAAAGAAGGGAGCTCGACCCTTAGCTAGAGGAAAGGAACTTCTGAGGCTGTCTTTAAGATCTGACAAATTTTCTCAACATCCCGACTCCGGGTCAGAATCTCGCTGCTCTCGGGCACTGTAGGGACGCCTGGAACTGCCATCCTGTATAAACTCATCGGCTTTCACTGACAGCAGATGAGAAAAGCTTCATGTGACCCCCCTAGTTAGAAGGAATTACTGCTTTTGCATCATTAGTACAAGGTAAAGCAAGTTAATGATTCATCCCACATAGTACAAACACTTCAGTCTTCACTAATTTTACTGTCTCATCTGGTTCCATTTCTGGCAGCCCCACGCTTCGCAGGGAATTTGTATTTAGCCCCCCTGACATGCCTACAGCAGGAGAGCACAGAAATGAGGTTGAAGATGGCAATAAACCTCCTGTTAGGTTTGGGTTTTGTTTTTTTTCTCTCATTTTAAAGAGCTTACAGCGTTCTTGGTCTGCACAGACAAGTCCAACCCTCTGCCACCCAGACTCCTGCTCTTCCCACGAGGCTGAGGGGAGCTGGAGAGAGTGGGGAAGGGAGACAGACCTGCTCTCCCAGGACGGCCAACCAGGAACTTCTTAGAGACAACGGTTTCCAAGAAATGTGAAACAGCTTTTAAAAAAAATCACGTGGTTTCGTCCAGCTTTGCCCTACAAAGCAGTTCCACTGTTGGTTGGGGGATTCGTAGGGTCAGAAGCCAGGTCAGCCCTGGCAGCAAGGGGCTCTCCTGCCCGGGACGAAGGGAAACGTGGTCACAACTCAAGGGTGATGTTGCAATGCCAGCAAGGAGGAGGGGGCTGGCTGGACCCTGGTGTGCTCAGACCCCATAAGGCCCCCCCAGGGTCTCGGTGCCAGCCGTAGGCACCCACCCTCAAACCAAGGAACCGCAGAAATCTGCCTCAAAGGCACCCTGCTCCCACAAAACAGACCCCCCTCCCACAACCCGAGCCCACACAGCCACCGGCTCCTTCCCCAAGGATGCCGAGGTGCCCTGGGCCACGTCTGGAGCCCACCCTGGGGATGGTGGTTGTGCAAGGGCAGCGTGTGATCAGGAGGTAAAGTGTGAGCCCTCAAAGTGACAGCAGAGCTGGGATGGGCACTGGCTCCCCTGCTCTCACGTGGGGCCGTGCTCACCTGCCAGAGCTTTTGGATGCTATTCCTTTAAGGCACAACAGGTGGAAATGCAGGGCTAGAGGTACAAGGAGTATTTAAAACAGCCTGGCACTGCCAGAGCCCGTGTCCAGCTGCGACAGGGAGGCAGGACACTCACAGAAGGTCCTGGGGCTGGTCACCGAGACACCACTGAAAGTAGGAGCAGTCAGTCTAAGGGAGAAAGCGAGAAGTACAAAACGGTCTGCAGAAGTAACTTGGAGTGTAAGTAATGCTTCTTCATTCTCTTTCTGAAATGTAAAGTCTTTTGTACTACCGCTTTGAGATGGGGAAGGAGAAGAAGACAAGTCTGGAGACACATTTAAGGAGTCTTCCTCACACGTGTGCGAAGGGAAGCAGCAGTGAATAGGTGTGCAGGTCTTGCTGGTGGGGAGGCTGATTCTTTTGAAAGAAATTCAGAAGCATGCTGTCAAGATTATGATATTCACGTTTCCTTCTCTGCAGTAGATTTTAAATCTTTCTGGGGGGAAAAAAAAAAAAAAAGTTATCATCATTATAATATTTGCATTAACGTGGGAAGTAACAAATGTTAGTAAATATTACCACAGCAATCTAAAGAGTTGCAAGTCTTTTGAATCACAACGTGGAGATAATCAGGATGCAGATTTTGAAATTTAAGAGAATCGGTGCAGTAACGTCCTAAACGAGCTCTAAAAAGTTATCAAGTTTGTACAGTTAAAAGAAAGACACAGATGCTGAAGCACAAGTGAACAAGATGTGCGTGATGTCCTAAAACTGAAATAAGAGAAAGCTGGCAGACTCCTTTCACATTTACACCAACGGGGAGGGGATGGGTTCCTGCACACCCGAATCCTCGCTCTGCAAAGGAAACTTTTTGTGTAGGACTTTTAATACGTTTCATTTGAAGTGCAGAAAATAACCATTTCCCGATAGCACTGGCACTACCCACCCATCCAGCTCTTGTCACTGCACAGGCTGGCTGGGCAGCAAGTCCTGTTGGGTCAGAGTAAGTTCCTAAAATATGAGTAGTATTAAACTAGAATAATGGTTTATTAGCACTGATGTTGGTTTCGCTTTCCAGACCGAGAGACAAGAACCAAAAAAGAAGAAACAAATGAACCATGACACTCTTGTCTGAAAAAGCAACAGGCTGGTGCAAGGGGTAGCAAAAAACCTTAAAGGGACATCAAATTAGCTCGCTGGTTAGTGTGTGGTGTAGCCGACAGCTTCAAGGAACATAAAGTCAGGCCAGCAGCACAACCTCAGCAGGAACTGCAGTCCCTGCCGTGAGGGCTGCCTGCTTATCCTTTTTCATTTGTTTTCCAGAATATATTGCTCATGTCGGACCGTTTTTAACCAGCACTTACACACATTCTCAGCTAAGGGGGTCACAAGTCCCGCAGAAATTCCTAAAACCTGCTGGTTTCTTGGTAAATCCTGACGATCTTCCATAAGATCTGCCTAGCTGTTTCTGCTCACTGCATCGCAAAATTAAGCACCTTCTATTTATTCTTTCCATATTGTAAAGGAGGCATTGGTTTGGAACGCGGCATTATAGCTTTTCTGTATTCGTTTAGGTCAGCTTGATCTTTTATCTTGAAGTTGATTGTTCGTTCAGTGAAAATGGGGTGGATTAGCGGCTTTCCCCCATCCCACTACAGCAAATAAAACGCACAGTAAGACTGTCTATGCAGTGACCTTGATGGGGAGCATGAAGGCGTAGATAGCCCCGGTCCTGGGCAGTCTGATGCTGTGCCCTTCTAGGCACAGAAATCTTCGGCACCCCCATAAATCCCCCCTGTGCCAGCGCTCCTCCTCGCCGTACAGCCCCTGGTGCTGCTCAGCTCTGCCTGTCTCTCCACCAGTTTGCATCTGTACAGCTTCCTCGTGGTGTGAGCGGGTGTTGCTTTAACAGGATTTGAGGGGGGGGAAAAAAAATACTACCCCGTTCTATATGTTATTATTTCTCAAAGTTTGGAATAACAGTAAACAGCCTACAAAACAGAAGGACTCCCAGGCTAGAATCGCAGCTGTGACAGCTCCATTTTCGTGTTGTGCTGATCCCACAGTACGGCCTTGACGTGGTCATTGTCAAGAGCAATAGTTAATAGCTGACGGACTGCACCGCGCTGATCTCTGGCAAGCTGCGCTTAGGACTGCAACGCCTTCTCCGGGCTCACCCCTGCAGCTGAGTCAGCAGAATTTGGGAACTGAACTCTGGTGTTTCATACCCAGCAAGAGCAGCTGCTTGCTCGGGTTTGCAAAACTCAGGGGTCAGGTCCTGATCTCTTTCGAATCATTATAAATCTGAAGATTTTGTTCCTCAGGACTGGTGGAGTCACAAAAGCACCGTAGAAACCCCGAGAAGGTCTGGTAAAGGGGGATATTTAGAAGAGCTAACCAGGTTAGAAAGCACGTTCTGCTGGACACCTGAAAGCAGTATTTTCTCATTCGCACACCCCCTCGGTGGGGTCTCAGCAGCCGTACCCAAGCTCACGCTCACACGTGGCGACGGGCAGCCAGGAGAAAGTTAACGCCATTTACCCAGCAATGACTGTATCTTCTGTTTTAATGCACATCCAAACTAAATGTTTTGATTTGTTAGTATTAATCTTGCTAATGATTAGCCTATCCTCTTCTGGCTTTGCACGATGTAATTCTTTGAAATCCCCGCTGCCAACAGCTAGAGCACAGGGAGCCTGGCAGCGTCCAGGGCAAGACAACACCATTGCCCTGATCCCGGTGACACTGGTGTCCACAGGCCTGGGTTAAGAGTTAAAAGCTCACGCACAAACATGCGAACTCCCGTCTGAGTTCAGCTGTAATAACGGGTTTGGGGCTCTAAAACCTTCAAAACGTTGGGACGGGGAAGAGAAGGAAGCTGGCAGTTTGGATGATGCAGAATGAAAGTAAATGCAGAAAACTAAGGTTTGAGTTGCAGCTAAAAAAAAAAAAAAAAAAAAAGCCGGTCACAATCCATAGAGGATCACTGCTGCGGCAGGGACTTTGCAAACCCCAGACACACGTTTGTGCAGCTGAAAGCTTTCCCCAGGCTGCTTCTCTGCAAGCCCTGCACTGCGAGAGGAGAGAGCTAGAACAAGGCATTGATCCCCGCTGCCCCCTTCACCTATCAAAATATTTTCACCAAACCACAGACAGCCCAGCAGCGGGCGAGCTGAAGCCCGAAATGCCCTCGGAGACGCCTTCCTAGTGGGAATAAGGGGGTTCCCTCCCCGTTTCCCTCCTGGCCAGCCCATTGCCCTGCCTTGCAGACAGTTCCTCACTGGGTTTTTAACGCTTCAGGTGTAAGACAGCAGCTTCTTCGCCTGCGTGGACGCGTGCGGCGCCGTGCGTGTGTCCAGGTTTCCCTCAGCCTCCACGATCCCTCCGGCCTGGCAGCTCCGGGGCAGCGGCTCCCAAGTGAGGTGCTGGTGACCCGTCCTGCTGCGGGGTGGTGGGACCGGGTTTCCCCCAAGGGAGAGGGTCCCAGTGTCCCTCAGTCCGAGGGGACTCCGTGGTCCCACACGCTCAGCTCTTGCTGCTCTGAGGGATCAGAAATCCAGCACAGGCACCCAGACACGCAGGTCAGCTCCTGCAAGAGGGGGAAGCAGGAGATGTGGACACAAGCAGAGGGGAACCCAACTGAGTCCAAACCATCCTCATCACGCAGCCCCTGGGCAAGCAGGGCGGGGGGATCCTCACCCACCTGCGAAGCCAGTGCAGCTGCTCCCGTGCGGGGTGACTAAACGCAGCTGCTGGCGGGAGGTTTTGGGAGCACTGCACAAGCCTCGTGCTTCGTGCCAACCACCAGGCCCCCAGCAGGACTCAGGGGAAGCCCTCAGGACCTGTCGTGGCATCGCTGCCTAGGGCAGGTGTCTGCCTTTCTCTGAAGCAGCTGGTGCTGCCAGATGCAGAGGGCACATGCTGATACGGTTGTGCCTCTGTATACGAAGCCCAAAATGAAGCCTTGCCTCCGCTGACAGCTCCAGGCAAGGTCTCACCAGCACGGTGACAGAGGAGCACTATTTATCCCCTGTCTCTGTTCCTGAAAAGCTAGGACAGCCCGGCGAGGAGCTGCGGCTGAGCCGCGCGAGGAGCCCAGGCTGGGCAGAGGCACTTCATGCTCCCCAGCACCGGTTCCTCAGCAGGCACTGTCGCTGGGCACGCAGCAGGATCAGAGCCCTGCAGACCTACCAGCAACTTGCCATAAGTTTGCTTCCCAGCTGCTCTGGAGACAGCATACGTGGCATTTCCCTCTGGTTTCAAGGCTCTTGACTCTTCTATACCCCCTGAAAACCTCGGCTGTCCCATCTCCTCTGTCCTTTCAACTCCCCCTCCGTCTGCAGAAGCGTGAATACAAATCACTTGGACAGCCACTTACCTGCACTCCCTTTTGTAGGAGCCTTTTCTCTTTCCTGGAGCTCTGAGGTTTAGACCTCACGCTCTGACTCGAGCCAGCAAATCCAGCAGTAAACGTTCTTTGAAAGCAAGAAGCAACTAGAACTCTTTTACCAACAGCTCTATGAAATTCTCCTCCAACATCTCAAACAGCGCTTGCTCGTTGCAGAGTGACCGGCAAAGCTCGTTCGCACCATTTCTGCGGGTTGGGAAGTGTCACTGTCAGCGCAACGGGGCAGCGGCGAGGGGGTTTCCAGCCACCCGGCTCAGTGGATCAGCATGGGAGCACAGCACAGATTTTTACGTAACTGGTGGCTTGCTCAGACTTGCTCCACATGGGAGTTTCTCCATTCATTCAGTGAGCGAGGGAAGGTTTTAACAGCATCTGAGAAAACAGGACTAGAGGCAACTCAGATGTTGGCCACACAAGCACTCAGGAACCGTTGTCTTGTGTAAGCACGATTGCACCGGTGTCCCCAGAGACAGAGAGACAAAAATTCTTTCCTGCTCTAACGTGCATAAGACCCTGATGCCACCACTCTTGCACACGTCTTTCTGGACATAGCTCTATCTTTGTTTCAAAGAAGAGGTCTTGGTAACCCTTCACTCCCTGACAAAATAATGTTGTCTAACTCTGACATAGCTGATGGATTTGGGAAAGAATCAGACTAACACATTGCTCAAGAAGGGGAAAGCTGAACTGGGATCCTGCTTGCACTGCAGAGCGAGGGGTGGAGGGCAGCGAGACGACCATTAGCCAGAGGAGCTGCCGTTAACAAGGGGCAAATATCAAGGCCCTTTTTGTGCCATATTGTTTGCTTTCTGCAGAATATGTTATGTTTGTCTTGCTGGCTACTTCTGGGACATGTATGAAAGAGCATTTTTCATGCTCAGTGAGTTAATTATTAGCCATAGACAAGTGGCCACAGAGCAGTTAGAAATCACGATACAAGGAAGAAAGCACAACAGAACACCTTTCATCTTAACACGGAAATAAAAGTCCTTTTCTTCTACCGGGAATTACCCTTAATAAAATTGTGTCACTTGACTCCCTGAAACCAAACTCCTCTGAATGTTTATAAAGACTTTCCTTGGCACCCACCATCTTCTCTAGAACATGGAATAGGCAGGTAGATCAACAGCCGTTCTCACCGCTGTGTCCAACAGCACACTCAGTTCAGGCTGAAGAAAACAGTTTAGTGAATTAAGACCTCCAGCTTCCTCTGAGCCATCACTCAGTCCAAAACAAGGGGAAGGTCAGAAATATCCATTCTGAAGAACATGGACACATTTCAAGAGACAGTTGGGTTTTGCATTCCTCAGTAGCCGTCACTGAGTACCCAACAGCCAAGGGTTCCTTTTGGTGCAGTGGGTCTGGGTGGATATACAGGCGGGACAGTGCTTTATCTGGTTAAGTCTGATCCTTGGAGGGGTGGAGGTGAAGAGTAAATCCCTGCATCTCATGAACTTTGCCAGCAGCTGAGGAAAGAAAAAAACGTAGAGGTGAAAAATATTACCCATTTTCTCTTTGAGTGCCCTTGAAGAGACCAAGAAAACAAAGAGCAGTAATTAAATACAGGCTTCAGAAAGGAACTCTGCTCTATGGCGTAAGGAAGAAATTTGGATATAAGGAGGATGGTGAGACACTGCAACAGGTTGTCCAGGAAAATTGGAGATGCTCCATCAGTGGAAGAGTTCAAGGTTAGGTTGGACAAGGCTTTGGGAACCTCATGTAGTGAAAGATGTTGGACTAGAGGATCTTCAAATGTCCTTTCCAAACGAAGCCATTCAGCAATTCTGTGAGAGTGGATTTTCCTAAGGAGTGGTTTTGGCACCCAGGCTCACAAGTGAACAAGCCTTCCCTTCACGGCATGAACAACCTGGAAAGAAAATATGACCCCAGCTATTAAACTATATTGCATTATCTCCTGGCAAGGGTCAAGCGAGCATTTGAGCTCCGGGTTGCCACCTGAGTCTCATGCCCGTCAGGGTTTTTGGACCAGTTTTGGACTTCAGCCTTGTTCTGACTTACAAGTGTAAAACCAGACAGCATTTCGGAGTTTGAATCGAGCCTTCTCTGGTTTGCCCAAAGTCACTTTTATGCTGTGCACAGCACTGCTCTTGCCTGCCCAAGGGACACTGTCCCTGGGGCACTCTGCTCTGACGGACACTTTGGTGGCTTGCTGGCATTGCATTAACTGAGTTTGTCATAAAACCAACTCCCCTCATCCTACAGAAGGGAATGTTGGGGTGTTGGGATGAGCCCCACGGGCAATCATGACGCCATGCAGCAACACAGGCAAGAGCAGAGTTATCAGCATCCCCTTTCCCATTCAATTGCTTGGCAGAAGGGATTAAATATCGTATTTCTCTCTAGTTTAAGTAGATATAACCCTCATATCCTCCAAGCACGAAGATTATTAGATGACTTGATCATTTAAGCATTTTGCAAGTGTGATTGTTCACCAACTTCTGTGCCTTTTCCAGGGAATGAAAGAAAAATGACCTTACTAGCCTTCGTCTTCCTGTTGGCCTTCCTCCCAGCTGAAGCTGCGATCAGCAGACACCCCCCCAAGTCATCGAGTAAGTGTAACCTGGCTGGGGCACAGGTTTTGAGGGTGACCCAAGACCAGAGGTGTCGTTACGAAGGGGGGAGAGGGGTTCTATGCCCATCTCGGGCCCATCACGGCCATGGGAGCTTACGATGCTGCACAGCCCTGGCTCTGCGCTCGCCCCGCTACACCCGACCCGCTCCGTGGTGCAACCAGGTTGCGTAGCGCAGCTATTTGCAGCCAACGTGTTTTCTTCTTGCAGTCTCAAGCCCCGTGTTTGGCCCACGGCAGGTGTACGGCCTGCTCAACGGGTCGGTCACCGTGAAATGCTTCTACCCTCCCACCAGCGTGAACAGGCACGACAGGAAGTATTGGTGCAGGGAATCGGCCATGGGCTGCATGACCATTGTCTCCACCAGCGGCTACACTGCTCCAGGCTACAAGGGCAGAGTCTCCATCACCGACTACCCACAGGCAGAAAACTTCCAGATTAACATCTCTGAGCTCACGATGGCAGACGCGGGCACCTACCAGTGCGGTGTCGGTGTCAATAGCAAAGGGCTCTGCCACAAAGTCAGCCTGGATGTTTCTAAAGGTAATTACAGTCTCAGAGCTCCTTAAAGTTTTATTTTCTTCTACTTTTCCCCCTCCCCCCCCCCTTTTTAATCAGGCTCCACAGGTAGTTTTGCAGGGTCTAAGATGCTCCGTGCTTTCAGGAAACCAGCAGTTTTCATTTCCCGCTGTGCTCTTACAGGCAAATTTTTTGACCAAAAAGCCGGCATAAAAATCAGATTAAACAAACCTCATCTTAGGGTCGCAAGCATTGCTTAGAAACTGCTGCCATCTCTCAGCCACTAAACTTTAGGGAGATGCAGTCCAAGGGCAGAACTGCCCGTCACTTTGATGTACCCCCACCAGCCCACAGCTGAGGTGGGGTGAGCCAAGCCTGGGCACAAGTCCATGAGAGCACGGTGGGCAGGATGGCACCACACTGCTGGGCAAGACCCGGGGCACAGAGCACGGGGCAAACTCCTGGCAGGGCCCCTGGCAAGAAGGATCTGGGAGAAAACCTGCTCCAGAGCGGGCAGTGATAGAGCAGAGACCTCAGTATTGAAATGTGTGGCAGGCATGGGATACAGCTGAGCAGATCATGCTCTGGTCAGGAGTGGCACGTGATCATATAATATAGCGAGGTAGGGAGAAACCCTATGCTAAAAAAAAAATAAATAAAAGCCTTCAAAGGTCGAGGGGAGTCGCACACAGCTACCAGCACTGACTGGTGTCTCTGCACACACAGGCCCACACGTGCCCGAGGGAGCTGAGCTCTTCTACGTGAAGCTCCACAGCACTTTGACCATGTCCTGCAGCTTTGGGCCCGACTACGCCAGCGTAAGGAAATTCTTGTGCAAGATGGAGAAGGACGGCTGCCGGAACGTCATCGATAGTTATGGGAATATTGCTACGGATTACACCGGGCGAGTTCTGATGAGCAGTGAGGGCACTCCAGGCTCATTCAGCGTCGTGATCACTCAGATGGGCTGGAAAGACTCTGGCTTGTACCTGTGTGGGGTCGGCTTCTATGGGGAGGATGGAGAAACGAAGGAACTGGACGTGCATGTCTATGAGGGTGAGTAAGATATCCCAGTGGTTTTTCCCTTCATCTCTGCTTCTCTCAGAAGCATCACAAACAGTCTCACTTTGTTTAACAAGAGCTTTAATTTCCCTTTGCAGAGTGCCATTATCCTAGCCTCTCACCTAGATACTTCTTTCTATTCCTTTTGCTGTCTGTGATGTACTAAACCATCACTAACACAGCTGATATCAAGACTTAACTTTCCCAGCAGTGACTATCTATCTTCCCCAGTCTGGCTAGGCCAAAACTCCAGAAGGCAAATTCTGCCTACAAGTTTGAGACAAGCAAACTGTCTCTTCAAGCCTTAATTCCCTCCGTCTCAAAATGACAGAGGTAGGAAGGAGAAGACCTGCCCTTCCCCTAGCAGAGGGAGCAAAACTGCGACATGTCAGTACACAAAGACAGCAACCACTCGGTGAATTTGGGGGAAAGAAAGGCCTGACAGACTCTTTAGGGTCAATTCCTAGCAGTGCCAGGAGAGGCTCCTACCATCGGCACCCCTGAGCTTCACCTAGTCTTGCTTTGGCCAAAACAGCTTTTTTTTTTTTTTTTTTGATTTGGTATTTATTCTCCGGGGAGAGCGGCACATGGGCAAAAGTTTGACATTTACAGCTGCTCATTTCACTTCTATCTCCAGAGTCAAAAGTTCCTCAAGCGAAGCCCATAATAACGGGAGTAAAAGGAACTTCAGCAACTTTTGAATGCCGCTATAACCCCCTACAAAGGTCCTCAGGGAGGTACTGGTGCAAGTGGAGGCAGAACGGGTGTTCTCGGATCATAGACACCTCCGGGTACGTGTCGTACGCGTACGAAGGAAGAGTGGCCATATTTGACAGCCCAGAAAACACGACGATGACCATCATCCTGAACCAGCTGAGCGACAAAGACAACGGCTATTACTGGTGCATGACAGACGAGCAGAAGGAGCAGCAATCATCGACTGAGCTGAAGATCATAGACGGTACGAGTTTGCAAGTTGGCAGTTCTCTGCCTGCTCAGTAGGTACAAAACCACCCAAGCACCACAAAGGAACAGATGTGGCTTTTTGGGAAGAGATGTGAGGTTCAATTCTGAAGCTTTATCTCATAAGGTGAAACATTGTGCCCACTGCCCAACACCCCAGTAGCTTTAAAATGGAAACACAAGGTTTCAGTTTTATAGGAAAGTGTTCACAGAAGTTTCTGATGCAAGTATTTCTTAAGCCCGGGGGGGGGAATCATCCATAGATGCAAATACAGCATCCTTAACATTAATTTAGCAACGTAAGGAGGACTTTCCCTCAAAGATGCATCTGCTTCGCCATCTCTAGCAGCACCACTACCTCTTGACTACTGCTCCTACCGCTGAAAGCACTAACACCAGCCCTGATGTTCTGTTTGCCCTTGCAGGACAACCCGGGCTGACGGGGAAGAAGGAAGTGGAGGCCCAAGCGGGTTCACGGGTCGATTTAGCTTGCTACTATCCATGCAAGTACTACTCCTACCAGAAGTACTGGTGCAAGTGGAACAACACCGGCTGCAGCGTCCTGCCTGCTTCTGACCAAAGGCAGCCAGGGCCAGGTGTCACCTGTGACAGGGACAACAAGACGGTCATCCTAAGCTTTGACCCGGTGGAAAAGACGAACGAAGGGTGGTACTGGTGTGGAGTGAAGCGCAACGGCGTCTACGGGGAAACCATGGCAGTGCACCTGAGCGTGACTGGAGGTGAGCCCCAAGGCAGCGGCGGGCAGGGGTTCTCCTGCTCCCCAGGGCTGCAAACCATCCCGCCTTCTGCTGAGAGTCCTCTCTCCCCATAGCCACTAGGCTGCAGCACCTCAAAACAGAAGTGCTCTCATCCAGGCACCCTCCCAGAGTAGGTGCCAAGATCACCCTGATTTTGCTCGTCGTAGATGTTTTCATCCACTCATTGTTTTTTTGCCTCCTGGTCATAAAAAAAAAAAAAAAAAAAATCCCACCAATCTAAAAAAAAAATCTAAAAATCACTTCCTTCCACACCATTTTTTCCTTTAACCCCCGTCCTTGCTAATTATCGCTATTGTAATTTGTAACACCATTTAGTTTAAGCAACATCTGACACCTCTCGGGTGAAGGACTGCATCGAGTTCAGAGACACATCTTGCTCCAGGGAGCTTTTTATTTTAATAAACAGGAAAACAGCAGGGAGTGGGAAAGGAAGGGCTATCGCCAACGGCAAGGGGCTTCGCCTCGGCTTTGGCGCAGTGTGATGGAATTAGGATATTTTTTTCCTCGGGAGAAATACTGCTAGAAGTAGAGTAAAGGTATAGTACTAGATATCCCAGATGCACCCATCCTAAGTGGATGATGATTAAAGTGAAAACAGAGAGAAACAGCCCCTTTTCATCGCCTTCGGCGGGCGAAAAGCTAGAAAGAGAAGCAAACCGAGTACTCAACGTTTGTTCTGGGAATACTAGAGGCAGTGCTCAGAAATGCAAGACTGTCTCAAAAGTATATAGGCGGAGCATGCCTACTTGAGATTTTTGCCACACGTTATTCGGAATGAGATTATTTCAGAACTCCAAACCCCGTTCGAAAGAGCCTCTCACGTACAGCCAAAACCCACTGCAGGTCCGCAGCCACCAACTAGTGCCACCGTCCCCGTGCTGCTGCTGAGGTGATTAACCACCCTTCTCCCCCGGGAGCTGTAGGGAGCCAGGCCAACCACGGCCTGAAGATCCTGGATGTTGAGCCCCCCAGCCACGCCGAGGAGCCCCCCAGCCGCGCCGAGGAGCCCCCAAGCCACGCCGAGGAGCCCCCAAGCCACGCCAAGGAGCCCCCAAGCCACGCCGGGGGAGGTTTTATTGCCCAAGGAAGAGCCTTCAGCGATGCTGGAGTGGGAAGCGCAGCTGCCTCGGGAAGGTTCGTTCCCTCTAAGCTCTGTCATCGATTATTTTCATGAAGTTTGTGTTAACCCGTTATTGGTACTGTGTTTGCGCACTCTGTGTGTGTGTGGTTTAGCAACGACAAAAAAATTTCTTGTTCCTGAAGAGCTTAGCTTAAAACATCAGAGGCAAAGAAGCAGAAAAGTCACAGCAAAAGGCAAGATATCTTGAAATTAATCTCTAGCTCAAGAAAATACAGTTCCAGAAGGGAACAACTATAGATCCCAGGTATATATAAAAAAAAAAAAACCCTAATTGAAAATACTTCTGTCAAGATTAGAGAGCTTTCCTTCACACATTTATAACCAAGCTGCTGAGGTAGCTGCTTTGGGATGACCTCTGTCCTACTTTTTTCTTTGTTTATTTTGTTATATGTGCTCGAATACAGTTTGTTAATTGAATTGCATCACGCCCACTCAGATTTACCATCCTATACAGATTTTAGATTGCTGGACATTCACATACATTATTCAGTCTTGAATAATTAAAAAAAAAAATTGTTTCACAGATAAGTGATGCATCTTTCCCCCTATTCCAGCTCTGATCAAAGCCGTGGCTCCAGTACGCTTACTTTAGCCTTGAGCCTTACTGGTGCAGCGCTCCTGGTCCTCGTGACAGCTTTTGCTGTTTATAAATACAGGCAGCTGACGAGATCTGGTGAGTCCCTGCCTTTTCTAGTCTCTCAAGAAACGTCAGCAATATTAAGACAAAGGCGACACCCCGCGTTGTCTCCGCTGGGCTGGGCTGCTCCCCTGTACCCCACCATGCAACGGGCAGACGAGGGGCCCTGCTTCTCCCCCTCAGCCCCATCCATAGAGCTCCGACACCCAGCGTACGGGGCGCCTGGGCTGAGACAGAGACCAACCGCTGCGAAGAGTTTCGCACAGCGGAGGTGGTTCGGGCGCTGACGCGTTTGCACCGACCCCGAGCAAGCGTGTGGGTATTTATCTCCTTCCTCTTCCCAGATGTGGTGTCCATCGGGAGCTACAGGACAAACATCAGCATGTCGGACTTCGAGAGCGTGAAGGGGTACAGTGCAAGCAACAACGCCTGTGTGAAGGAGAGCCAGGAGACCGAGATAGGAGGGGAGGGTAGGTTGCTGACCCCATCCCCAGCCCTGGGGCGAGGGGTGCCATGGGGGGGGTTCAGAAGAACCCCACAAAAGACGCAGCCTGCCCACCAAGGGCCCCCACGCCCTAACGCCTCTCTTTCTCTCCCTGCAGAGTTCACCACCGCTACTACAGCCACCCAGGAAAGTGCTGCCGAGACAAAGAAGGCAAAAAGGGTAAGAGAAGGCAGGAGAGAGCCCACTGACCTGGGCGACACCACCACAGCCTTCTGCCAGAGGGGCTGCTGTCTCCCAGGGGCCTTATTTACATCCATATGCTCTCCACCTTACCTGCGTTTCGTCACCTGCTGCACATCAGCCTCTGTTGGGGGAACCTTAACCCTTTCCTGACCCCCTGTTTCAGCAGAGACAATAGTAGCAGTCACCTCACTTCAAACAGTGCCCAGAGTCAGCCCCAGGTAGCATCAGGGAGGTTGGGGTGGGGTTGTTACCGTAAGTACGAAACACTGGGATAAGCAGATGACCAGAAGCCAGAGCACATCCCACCTCCCAGCCTTCCCCCCACCATGGGCAGTGGTTTGGGGGACAGGGGTAGACATTGCAAGGGCTGTGTCTTGCTCCTGTGGCCTCAGCAAGCCCCTGCTTTCCCCTGCGTCCCCTCCCCTTGGCCAAGGGCATGGTGGGGTGGCAGCACTCCGCAGGAACTGAAGGTGCCAGATGCCAGCCCTTCTTTGCACAAGTAGGTGGTGTAAGCATCAAGAGCTGAACTGGAGCAATAAAGGAAACGATCAGGAAAGCAGCAAAACCTAGCAGCTCTAGGACAGGTGAACTGGGTGCCAACACGCAGGGACAGGCATGTCACAAAGTCCCAAACCCGTAAACATTCGGGGGCCGAGCAAAGGCGTGATGCTTTCTCATCAGCACCTCTGGGTTGTCCCTCTTGCCCGGTCTGCCCGTATCATCCCGAGAAGCTCGCAGCCCACGTACCCCTGCCCCTTCCCCTTCCCCTCGTGCTGCTGCCCGTCCCCGGGTACCTGACGGTGTCCTCCTGTCCTCCCCCAGAGCTCCAAGGAGGATGCTGACCTCGCCTACTCCACCTTCCTCCTCACCTCCAGCAGCATCGCACAGGCCGGCACCGAGGGGGTCAGCGCGGCCCCGGACGCCTCCTCCCCGAGCTGGGGGGGCCAGATCTGACGGCGAGGAACCGAGAGGCAGCAGCAGCAGCGACGGGGACCGGCTGTACCCTGAGGATCAGAGCAAGCAGCACTGTATATTGCTACCACAATTTGCTATAGCTTGACCTTTTTTTTTTTTTTTGCTTAAATTCAGCTTCGAGTGGTGATTTAGGAGGAATCGTTTGATGCCAAACGAGGTGGCTGGGCTGGAGGCACAGGTTTGAGCGAGCAGGTTGGACTGGGAAACCACAGGAGCTCGAGTGGCTGAGCCCACGGACAGACCCAGTCCCACCAGTGCCTTTCCAACACAGAGGGCTCTCAAAGGCCAGAAGACACATTTAAAAAAAAAAAAAAACAAAAAACCACACTAATTTTCTTTTAAAGGCAGCTGGAAAACCCTCTAGAACAACATCTCGTGCTTTTGATTCCAATCTTTCTCATCCAGAGGGCAGTACCTGCAGACCAGAGATGGTCTGAAGTGTTTTTATGCACAAGCAATAAAGAAAACCACTGGCTTTCAGCAGACCAGGGGGACTCACCGTCCGTGGGAGGGCACGGGGAGAGCGCACCCAGCGAGGCACAGGAGGGTGCGTTTAGGGGAGGGGGTTCTCCTCCTTTTACTGCAGCATCACATCTGGTGTTGCAAACGGCACAGGACAGTAGGAGGAACCCACAATTAATGGAGATAAACAGGAAATGTTTTGAGTAATGTTTTACATACGAATTTTCATCAACAGCAGGAATCGATCGCAGCCTGACAGTTAAGTATGACAACCTCTTAGCAGCTACAGCTGATCAGGCAACAGGCACGTGGTTACTGGCACTGTCTCCATTTACATAGTACAGACCAAATTCCCCAGAACAGCTGAACCAACAATCTCCCCTTTCTGACTTGGAGTCGGAGCAACTAAACCCAATCTGTGCTCCTCTGCCACGGAGCCACCCGCTGAGGGTGGCCTCGAAAACCCAGCCTTTGCTTAATAAACCTGAGCCACACATCACTGACACATTTTCCCTGGCTGACTTCATGTTTACCCAGGCAGAAAGGAGGATGACTGTAATTAAATGGTGTCTCTTGGTCTTATTTTCAAGAGTGGATGACTAAACAGAGAAAAGCAATTTATCGATGCCTGGATTTCCGAGCAGCAGCATGACGCTGCTGCCAGTGCGATGCAGGTGCAGAAAGGTGAATACCCCACGGATAAAGCAATGTAGGCAGCAGCAATGATGAAGAAATTGTGACAAAGCGGAGAAGCAATTTTCCCTGAATACCAGGAATGGGATGGGCTGGTGCCTGCCTGGCAAAGAGAAGGGCTGCAGAGGTGTCTGACAGGGCCAGGGCTCTTCGGGAGAGAAAGGGCAGAAACTGCACAGACAAATTCAAATTCCCGGGCCTGTGCTGGTGACGGACAGCTCTGATAGCGAGCCATAAAATATAAAGGATGAGGAGCATCACCCTGGCTGGGGTCTGACCTGGCGGTGTTGCTGTAATAAAATACTAGTGACGCTTTAAAATGAAAACGGTCTGGCAGCTCGGCAAGGTGCGGGGCAAAGGCTTGTTTGCGTTGCTGA
Organism: Athene cunicularia; assembly: GCF_003259725.1. Classification (NCBI taxonomy): domain Eukaryota; kingdom Metazoa; phylum Chordata; class Aves; order Strigiformes; family Strigidae; genus Athene; species Athene cunicularia. The sequence goes on along the minus strand of NW_020799136.1, from coordinate 1,569,127 downwards.
GTCTTCATCAGGACAAAACCCAAATTCCTGCCGAATCGCGGGCCTCCCCACAGTAAGCGCTGCCATGAGCTTGGCTCGCTGTGGGTGAGAGGGCAGCACTGCCAACGGTATTTGTGTTCCCCCTCCCAGCCCTGCGGTTCTGTTTGCGGGGCTGCTCTCATGTTCACGCTCCAACAGTCCTCACCGATAGCATCTGCCTCATCTCCCGGCTGCATCCCCGCAGCAGCGCGGCGGGAAGGGGCTTGGATATTGGAAAAGGTGTGGAGGGGCCAGGACAGGTCTGTGCTCGCCCAGGGTTGCTGGAAGTGAATGAATTACTCTGGTGCAATAGGAGAGGCGTGCGCTTCACACCGTCCCTGGGGCTGAGCAGTCATAAAGCTGCAGGAAAACGCTAAGGCTTGGAAATTTCTGAGAGGAGAAAACCCCTTTCACTCTCCCTTGGTAAATCCTCTTCCTCTTCAGCCCACCCAGCTGCATCCCCGTCAGCTCCGCTCCTCCTGCCCCACGCCGGGAGCATGGGGATGAGCTAAACTCCTGGGACCAAGAACGGTGGGTGGGCTGAGCACCCTGCCAGCCAGCTCTGCCTGCACCCCTCAGCCCCAGCAGCTGCTCTGCTCCTTCCCACCGCTGACCCTTCCATCCAGCTCCTCACTCCCAAAGGGGCCTGGCCCTGGGCTGCTGCAGTGCTTGGCAGGGGATGGGAAAGTGTAAACTGAAGTTTGGTGTGAAAGCAGTAGAACATGCATGGGCTGAGGCATGCAACCCTCCGCACAGGCTACAAAAATCAATGAAATCTGATAAATAATACTAATTGTGACAGCGTAAGCTGAGGATGTGGAATACAACCCCACACTTCTCCCACGAGCTGTGGAGCAGAGCCCACCACCATCAATGGAAAGCTCCGCAGGGACCCTGCCAAGCAGCCCCACCTCCTTCTTGGTCCAATCTCACCAAACGTGCTGACTGATTTCCTTCAGTCGGTGACGTGCTGCATCACCGCTTCATTCCTAATGATTTTTCTTTAGCAGAAAGCCGTGGGATGTGCAAGATCCCTGGCATCATGCACGGTTGATTTCAAGGGTGACGGTGTTGCGAGATCAGCTTTCGAGAACACTGACAGCACGGAGGGGCATATTCACCCGTTCGTGCCCTGGCACCAGGACAAATGAAAGTCACCCCACGAAAACCCATGAGAAAGCAAATTAAGAGCATCAAAACCCTGAGAGGCTTTCCTTTGGCATAAGCAAGTATTTGAGGAAGGATAGTGAGCAATCCGGGATTTCTTCCTTTTGAAAGTGAATCACCAAATCCCACCCAGCTGATACGCTATAGGCAAATGCAGGTGAGCTCACCCAGCCAGGGCACCAGCCGGGCCCCTTTGGGAAGGGACAGGGAGTCTCCTCCTCCTCCTCCTCTGAGCTTTTCATTCCTCTGTCACCTGAGGAAAGGCGCAACACCCACCGGACTGACATGAGACTCCAGTGATGCTGGAGCTCTTGACCGGGATCCTCCAGGGATGGGGATGGAAGCAGAGCAGTAACTAGGTTCTCCTTGAGGACACGAGGACCTTATTCTGTAATAGCAAAATCCTGTTAAAGAGCCTCTTCTGCAGCTCAAACCTTCCCTGTGTCACCTCTCCAGCACCGTTAAAAATCGCCCAAGCTGAGAAGAACCAGCCCTCCGTCCATCCCAGCTGCAGAACCTTGGCCCTGCCTGCGAGCAGGAAAGGGAGAGCTGGCGAGTGTTGGGCCACCCCACGGGAACAGAGGTGCTGAGAAGATGTTTGTGCAGGCCTGAAGGATTCTGATGTGGAAGCAACGAGTCGGCCCTGAGAGCAGCAAGAGCTGCTCGGAGCCAGGGCAGAGCATGCAGCGCCCTGGCTGTGCTCGTGCCGCCGCAGCCGGCGGTGTGGGTACACCTTGCTCAGCTTCGCGGATTCCTAGAGCAAAATGCCCCAAGTCAGAGATCTACCCTCTAGTCTGACTCGAGCCTTGTGCCTCATGAATGCAGCAGTCAGACTTTATCACTTGAAATATTAGGACTGGAGTGCTGCCAGGGACATAAACGTCTGGCTGCTCTGGCTTGGGCTAATAAGCAGCATTTATCTGGGCCCTGACACCAGGAGGGTGTAACACCTCCTGGCTGCGTGGAGAGATGATTTGGGTGGTCTTGGTTCATTTACTAACACATTAGGCCTCTGCCATTGTCAGATACTACAGCGATGTATCTATTAACACCTTGTGGGAAAACACAGTGGAAAAGGGATTTAAAGCGTGCGGAACCAGCGGGTACCAGCAATGCGTGTGCGGTCACTGGAGGCTAAAAGAGCCCAAAATGAGTCAAAACAGACCAGAGCTATAGTTAATGCATAACAAAAACGGTCTCAGGGACAAGCTGGGGTGATTTTATATCACCCAGGTTTAAACTTTAGTCTCTCTGGCATGTCAGGAGCGATGCAACCCCTCGGGGAAGCCAGCCTTAGAAGGAGTGACAGTATCTGCTACGAAAGGGCATCACCGTGAATTCAGAAAATTTTGCCATCAAAAAACACTCTGTTCCTCAGAATTCTGACCGACGGACTCAGCACAGTTTCAAGTGGGGTTTATTTACAGTATTTGCAACGGATTTCCACAAAACTTACTACTCAGCGTCAGTAAATTACACGATACATGCAAGAACCTTTTTCTATTCAGCAACCACGTATCTTGCACACAAAGTTTTCTTTGACTGATAAGACAGAAAATACTATCCCAAAAGGAAACACAAATCTCTAAGGCCTGAACATACCTGCTAGGACCTATTCTTGGCAGCATTTCTCACGCTGTGCACCTTGTTTCAGCCAGCGGCAGCAGCCACGGGGCTGAACCCACGTTTACTAACAGTGCGGAGTTAACTACGCCTGAATAGTTCCAGCGGGCACTCAGCTCTCATGAATATAGATTCCCTATACAAAAATGATATAATTTAAACAATACTTCTATTAAATGATCACAGCTTACGTCTGCTAGCAAGAGAAATCCGTTCAGATTTCCCCTCGGAGAGCATCCTTTGACAGAAGTCAGGTGAGAAGTGCTCTGCTCATTTGATCAAACTTAGTTTTTGCATCTTCTGTTGATGCAGGCTAGCAAATCCCTCTGTGTTTGACCGAACGCACCTGCCGTCAGTGAGAACCTGCACTGATGCAGTACAACATTTTCCCGTTCGCTGCGAGTCTGTGCAACGTCCCGGCAGCTTGGTGGGTCGTCAACGCCTTCTGCTCTCTAACCAGATTTCTCCATCCAGTCCAGTAGGATGTCCAGCTCGCCCAAGGATTTAATTGCTGCAGATGTGACATTCAGCTGAAATGATATAAAGGAATGAGTTGCAACCTGGTGTAAAGAGAATCTGAATATCTGCATTAATTACTAGACTTAGGCATCACCTTACCCCCTCGTAGTTCACAAGTATTTGCTTAAATTTCTCCGTGGATTCCTGTCCACACACGCACTTATTTTGCTCATGCTAGAAAAATAAGATAGAATTCGTTAGTCGGGGGCGGGG
>NW_020799136.1:1533603-1565537 GCF_003259725.1 Athene cunicularia | reverse complement strand
GGGGGGGGGGGGGGGGGGTCTGAAGGTAAGAGATCACTTTCCATTTATGCTGGAAATTACTGTGTAGACGCAGACCTTATCAAACTGCAGAAGAGGCTGCAGGTCCTTAAATCAGACTTCAGCTGGGAACAGTTTGCTTTGATAGACAGAGGGACGGGATAAATACCGCTCTTGAGAACTACCGTGGGAGTTTGCTGATGAGTGGGCAAGCATGAAAACTCCTCAGCGGACATTCACACTCTTCACTCATGCTTCTTTATGAAACCATTTTTATAAATAAAGATTTTTGTCGCTTTATAAAACACTTGGGTTTGTTTATATACCCAGCAGATGAAACCGAAGCGTAGCAATACCCACGACTTACGCACTGCCCGAGTTTCCTCTTCACGCTGAGGAAGGAGTTGGCTATGCTGCTGATTTTTCGGTTGACATAGGAATCCTCAGTCTTGCAGTGTTTGAAAACTTTGTCCACGTAGAAGTCGAAGAGGTGATGGGCGACGCAGCATCTCTCTGAAGACTTAAGGAATAAATTTCATTTTAAAAGGTCTTCCAAAGCGCTTTAAACCCGTAGTCACCCGCCCTTCTGTCCCCATCTCTAACACCAAGCTCAGTGGCTGGGCACAGTGGGATGGCTTGACTCATGTAAAGCTTTTTCAGTGATGCTTGCTGTGAATGGATAACAGATATAGGCAATTATTTTAGACTGATTTTCCAGGAGATCCATCCTCAGCAAGTCTTATTGCCTCCACAAAATAAATAGCTGATTTTGTAACTGGGTATTAGAGGCTAAGACCTGAAGTGGTGGCCCATGTCTAGTGCCTTGGAGTGTAAAAGAGCTGAAAAATAAAACTTATTTATAACATATTTCACCTGCTTTTGGATTCTTTAATAGCATCCCACCCAGATTCTGATTCACTTCCCTACGCCTCCACCGATCAAGGTGGTGGGGAGCCACAGCTAAAACTCCTGTAACTGGAGCATCACATGCAACGACCAAAAACAACCTCTGCCCATCATTTCTGGAAAGACAGTCAGGGTGAAAGCCAAGTGCAGGAACCGGCAGTGGGACACCCACCTCTTTTCATATACGTGATCCACATCACGTTATCCTCCCTGACCCGTGCCGTCTCTCAGCATCTGAGTTTCGCAGGAACTTAGAAGTCACGGTATTAAAAAAACTTCCCCAAACCCCCTGAGCTCCTACACCTCACGGCTGGGGTTGGCATGCTAGGTGGTTAAAATTACTCAGAGAAAATCTGGAGACACGGTAAGGACACCTACCTTGACCTTGTGCAGAGAATGTGGATAAGACAAGATGCTGAGGGTCCTGATGGGGTCTCTGGCTTGCTGCATGGGAGAAGATGATGGGGATGGGCGTGCTGTCTCCAGGGGGGCTTCGGGAGCAGCCCGCTACAGAGCCTCCCCAGCGCCACAACAGCCCGGAGCAATACTTACAATGTTGTCTTTAATTGCCGTGAAACCAGACCTAATCTCAGTCACGCTTATTGAAACCCTGCAGGGTCCGAAGTGGAAGATTTTGTTCCCAGCTGTCAGCATCAGATTCGACAAACAGGACACGGAGAAGAGGCAGAGAAACAGGTTGGATCCCTTCATGCTGCTGCAAGATGCCGCCACAGCTGGCAGCTGGGAGAGCTGTTCAAGGGAGACAATATTTCCTCGATGTCTTCCTCAGTAGCACAGCTGTGATGCTCATGAAAATATACATATTTTATATAGCACTTCTACATGTACGTATGTATTAAAAAACCCACACTGACAAGTATCTCTTTACTTTTTCACTCCCCATGTGCAAAAAAAAAAAAAAAAAATTTAACAGAAGATCCCAAAAGAAGTAAAAAATAAAAAAAATGCCAGGAAAAGATTGCATGTAAATAGACAAAGTTCTTCTGAAAAATATTAATCAGAAAAATACATACAGATAAATTAAGTTTTTAAAAGTCCACGGATTCAGAAGTAGCAGGAGGTTACTGTGACTGACAGCGGCAGATCACAAAAGAAAATGCTTTCCCTCAGAAAGAGCATGCTTCAAAAGCAAGTTCTGTCAGCACTGAAAATGAAGGTTATTAATGAAAAAAAAAAAAAAGCACCTTTCAGAGACACACTGAAGGAATAGAAGGAAATATTCACGAGCATATGGAGCAAAAGGATAAAATCAGTATTTTACCTTGTCCTTTGGCGTGGGTTCACCTGTGTCATTGACGTCTGACCCGAAGAGCTCCGAAGAACACGTTTTTATCCAGGTATCGGGAGGAAATAACTCCTGGATTAGCTTTTGGGATTTTTCTTGCTTTTCCCGGCAAGTATTTCCCTTTGTAATTTACTGAATTAATGAGCTAGTGAAAGGGACTAACTCTCTCACCCAGAGGTTTTTGCCTAACCTACGGAGGCGGGAAGTCTTGGCATTGTCGTATCATTTTTCATTCAGGAAGAAGGATGTGACCAAAAGGAGGGATTGTCATGGGGGTTGCATCCCCAAAATGCCAAGCTCGGGGGTTCCCCCTGGCACGGAGCTGCGCTGCCAAGTCCCTCCTGGAGAGGGGCCGTTCCCAGCATATCACGGAGGCGTTGGGATGTGGGAAGACGAAGCGGCATCACCCACCCTGGGATGCCAGTGGTCCAAACACCTCAGGGTTTCTGGCAGTAGGACGTGGTGTGCTAGTAAAGGTAGCGTGACTCAGAAGGTTGGCAAGACCTTTCTCCATCACTGTCCTGGCACACGAGGCCTTCACCCGCCGAGTACGGGGAACCCTGCTCCCAGGCTTGCTCCTTGGGTGGGTGGACACTTCTCTCCGCCAGCACATCCCCGGTATTTGGAGGCCCGAGGTGTGCAGGTCTGGGAGGCTTTGGGATGACGCAGCTCCCACCTCGGTGCCAGAAGACGACACTTGGTTTTTCAGGAGCACGGGTGACTTAGGTGACCATTAGGTGACAGTCCAAAGCTATCGCCCTGCAGAAGGACAGAAATTTCACGCAAAAAGTCCACGAGCCCAGCAGCAGCAGGGAAGTTTTACCCACCAGCGAAGACTTTAACTGCAAAACCTGTGATTACCCTGCCACAACCTTTAGCCGCTGAGCAAAACTGATGCAGCCAAGGTCCTCAAGCAGACCAGACATGTTCTCATACCAATGTTTCAGATCCAGACTGTCCCCAGGGAACCAGTATCTGCCAGCTGGGACATGCTGTCACATGAATGTGGCAGCACTGGTGCAAAACCCAGGCTGGTTCACCATGCTGTTGGCTCTGAGGCTTGGCTTGGTTGTTTGTTACCCCTCTGGAGATAGCTAAGATCAGTCTACAAAAAAAAATGAGTAGTTAAAAAACTTCTTGGACTACCTGTACCCAGGACAGAAGGTCAGATGGACTTAAAGGGCATGGAGGTGGCAAAGACACCCCTCTAGTCCCACAGCCACCCTCTGGAGAGCCACGATGCTCTGGGAGAGAGCAGCAGCCTGAGCGTGTGCCTGTTGCAATGCAATCTTGTGTGCCACCGCCTGTGGGCCAGGGCTGTTCTATAAAGTTTTGATGGATGAGTAATTTATTGATAACCAAGCTCAATCTCGAGCGTATATCCGTCATCAGGGGAAGACTAGGCAAATAGATTTTATGCCCAGGCTAGTCACAGTATTGCATACAGCATTGCTGAAACCACCCCAGATGCACCAAACAGGACTCCCTCATCCCTGTGCCTTCACACTGTCAAGCAGCCAAAAGGCAGGTCCAAATCTGCAGCAGGTTGCATTTGTCCCTGCTGAGGTGGTGGAGGGATCCTCAGCAGCACAAGGCTGTTAATCTCGGCCTTCCTCCCCCAGTTCCCAGCTCCTGCCTGGAACTGCAGCAGGAGTTTTGCTCGGAGCAGAGGAAGTGGCACCGGCAGCGTTCCCAGGCAGCCTGGTGCACACCCAACCTCGGTGAGGAAACGGGGGAAGAGGCAATGAGTTCTTACTTAATTATGTAAATTGCAGATGAAAAGAAGGGATTTTTTTTTTATTTATTTATTTTTTTTCCTTTTGGTAACAGAACTGACGTTCAAGACAGGTCAGCCAAATGCCAGCAGGCAAGAAACAGTCATGCACGAAATGAAAAAGAAGGAAGAACTGCCCACTGTAGGAGAAGATCAGGTTTGAGACCATCTGAGGAACCCAAAGGTGCACACGGGACGGGATGAGATGCATCCATGGGTCCCGAGGGGACTGATGGATGAGGTGTCTAAGCCACTATCTATGAGAAGCCGTGGCAGACCAGTGAGGTTCCTGATGTCTGGAAAAGTCATAACCCCCATTTTGAGGATTACATAACCCCCATATGGGGGAAACATGATCCCCATTTTTAAAAAGGGAAAAAAAAAAAAGACGACACAGGGTACTAGATGACAGTCAGTCTCACCTCTGTGCTTGGCAACGGAGCGGGTCCTTCTGGAAACCCTGCTGGGGCTCATGGCAATAAGGAGGTGATTGGTGAGAGCCAAGGTGGCTTCACTGAGGAAAAATCATGCCTGACACATTTGGTGACCTTCTGCAGCGGGGTTACAGCATCGGTGGGTGAGGGAAGAGCGACTGATGTCATCTACCCGGACTTGGGCAGAGCATCTGGCCCTGTCCCACGTGACACCCCTGTCTCTCAGTCAGAGAGACGAGGCCTCTCTGGGACCCCCTTGGCCTCTCTGTCCTGTCACCGACCACTTGCAAAGCAGAGGCAAAGTGTCACCCTCACTGCAAGGGCGAGGAGGAGAATAACTATGTCAGAGGAGGGGACACAGCCCAGATATTTTTTCATTTGGGGTTTTAAAGTGTGCCTGTGATGTCGGTAATTGATCACCCCAAGCGCTGGACCTGGGGGAGGTGAGAGACCCTCGCTTTTTGGGGCAGATGGGATGGCATCAGCAGGGATCTCGCCGTGCGTTGGACCAAGCCCTGATGGAAGCCAATCACCCAGGCTTGGCTTTCCCCTGGCAGCCTGCCTAAGGGAGGCTCTCATCTACCTGCCAGCTACAGCAACATGAAAATATCCTCCATAAGACAGCAAACCATTTCTCATATGCTCTGGGAAGGAAGAGGAAAAGGAGAAATAGGGATTCCTGAAACACAGCAGCGTGACGATGCAGATGAGCTCAGACAGTAAAATGGGAACTGAGTCCCCCAGGCACTCTCAGAACAGCTGAGCCATTCGCGTACGGCAGCGCTGGGGAGCAGGGAAGTGGTCCCCTCCCCGGGAACCCTTCCAGGCAACTCCCGCTAACAGCGGAGGGCTCCTCCCTCCCGATTTTATGAGAGGCAATTGTGGGGGCACACTAAAAGTAGTTACGACCCAAACAACAAGCCAAGGCAGCGTGGCGGGTTGTTAGCCCGCTCCCACCAGGCCAGGGAATTACAAACTGAGCGCCGTGTGTTGTTAGATTGTCTGAGAAATCATTGATGTACAGTCCGTGGGGAAGAGCACAGCTCCTGCGAATCTCACGCCTGCAGCGATGCTCAGAAAGGCACAAAAGCAACCGGCAGCCCAGCGGGGCTGGAGGGAATGTACCCGGTGCTGCCTGGAAAACCATCCTGGGAGCAGCCCCCTGGACCACTCCGGCTCTCGGCCCGTAGCCAGGCTCGATGCTGAGCCTCACCCTGCCAAGCAGGCAGCCGTGCTCGCGTCACCCACACGGCGCAGAGCTGGTGTGGTAATGGAACATCTCGGTAAGAGCAGAAAGCACCACACTGCCGCAGACAAATGGCTTGTTGAAATGACTATCGAAGGAGACATTCCTGGAGTGCCCAGGAGCACAACAGGAGATGAGACACCTACTCACCGATGGCCGCTTACGTCGGGGAAACTCAGCGGCAGCTCCCAGCCCTGCTCCAGCGCTGGGGCTGGAGCGCTGAGCCCTGTGCACGCCCCTTCCTGGGAGCTACTGCAGTCCCGCTCGGCGTGGTTCAGTGCCCACCCAACTTCATTCATCTCAAATATCCCAAACCTTTTGTTTTCTCTTTAAAAAAAAAAAAAAATCCTTAAAAAATAAGCTGTTCTGATCTGAAGGAGCCATGCTCTCAAGAACTGACCACAGGCACACATTAACACTGGGTTTCCAGTAAAGTGTTTCGGAGTAATAAGCTACCAGTTTCAATAGTGCATTTCAATGTAGTTTCATGCTATGTGAAGATCTGATAATACTTTACTTCTTGGTTTGCCATTCTTTGTCATTACTCACATTTCACAGCAGCTTTAGGCACACCAGCATTTCGGATCCGAGGCTGATCACGGTTTGTACACAGATCCCCAGACAACGTGAAGGATAGAAACGCCTCCAGTCAGTCTAATCAAATTAAAACCGAGGCTTAATAACAAAGTCCAGCAACAATATCTGAACCCAGGAACTCTCCCTGACACCTGCCAGGAAAAAAATCTGCAAAACCAACTCAGCCACCCGAAACAAAAATGCTAACGGGATTTTTTTTCTCTCTCCTGGTAATACTGTAGCTCACCAGAACCCCTACCAAAGGAATGTAATTCTGTTTCCACGGGCAGAAAGCGTTGCCACGTGGGTTTTATGCACCAGAGTAATTTCTTACATACTGGCGGTGACATAAATTGTCAGACAGCCTTGCCCTCATCACAGCTGGGTGCTAATGGGAATATCCCCTGCAGCGGTGGTGCTATGCTGCAGCTCCGAGTAGTTCTCAGCCCCTTAAAAATCGCTGGTTTAATTGCCAAGCAATCACCTGGCCCTCCCATCCAGGGCCCATTTCAAATCTCATTTGAACACGTGCTAATCTGGCACCGTCCTCCTGAAACCCAGAGACTCACACCAGCACCCAGATGGGTGCCATCCGCCCTGTCATCACTATTTCCATTCGCTGACGCGCTGACGCGCTTCGCTCTTCGCGATGGAAACGTGCTCCGCGGCTGCCAGCTCCCTCCCAGCCTCTGAAAATCTGGCTGCTCTTCTCCCTCCTCATTAGTGCGGTTCATTATCGACAGGAACCAGGGGCCGGTTACCGAGCAGGCTCACCAGCCCTGCACTTGCCCAGCCCCAGCTCTGCAATGCTGCTGACAAAAGTAAAAAATTGTTTTTCTCGGTAAACTCGACAAATGACTCAGAAAAAACCCTGCGAGGAGTTATCGGCTGATAGGTGTGGTACATTGAGTGCCCTCTTCTCAGTCACGTTTCTAACCATAACCACTTGAATAATTCTGAAAATCAAACACCAAGCACTGGGGTTTAGGGAGCAACGGGCTGAGCACGGCTCAGTTTAATGAAATGAAACTTTTCAGTCAGACAAGCTCAAGAGTTGTCCAAAGTCAAGGGAACTTGAGGATGCTTTCCAGGATCTCTTACCCAGCAGTTCACGGTGTGGGGGGCTTTCAGCAGCTTCAGGACCTCTCCTCATGGGCAGAGCAGCTCCTTTCCCGGCGCTGAGGGGCTGAGGGATTTCAGGTGAGCCTGGATGAGTGTCCCCCACCCCGAGATGGTGCCTGAATCATCCTCATTTAGGGCATCGCCCATGACTGGAGCTGTTTCTGCCGTTTCCTGCTACTACAGCCCAGCCCGGGGTGTCAGAAAGGGCCAGATGCTCCCCCGGGGAGCATCACCCCGTCGCTGTGCGTGGCCCCGGGCTCTCCCCATCCTCACTGGATGTCCTTGGCCAGCTCACGGTCGGCTCCCGGCTGCGCAGGGCTTCATGTCACAGAAATGACACTGCCTCGGCTGCCGCCTTCACGGAGCAGATGTGACACTCATCTGTGTGACTCACCAATGGCAGCGCTGCCACCAAGCCAGGATTTCACCCAAAGAGGGCAAAGAAAAATGCAGAAAAGACCTTTGGGTTTTTTTTTTCCCCCCATCTAAGATTCACCTTTGTGGAAGGGGAAAATCATCATGGAGGATCTTGTACACCGACGTATCTGTTCTGCAGAAAACCATTACTTTAGTCACCAGGGTGGGGGGCGTTGAAGGTCAGATACTTGCTTTCCCTATTTTGATAAAACATGAACTCATTTTAGTTATCGTAAATGACATCTTCCCCAAAGGGAAATGCATATTTCAGGTCTTTGCAGCTTAATAATATAGCTAAAGAGCAGCTCCTGCTAACTTTTCCTCAACTGTCCAGCAAAGTGTGCGTTCAGAAAGTGCTGAGTCCAGCCAAAGCCCTGCTGGCCCCAAAATCAGGCAAGTGCACGAGCTGTGTGTGACACCGGGGCCCAGCCCAGGGGAGCTCAACACCTTCCTGCTAAATTCAGGAACCGGCCGGAGAATCGAATTGCTCTTGGGAAGTTTTCACCCCAAAGCTGCAACAGCTCAGGAGTTTTCTGAAAGGTCAAGCAGCCCACTGCTGAGGTCCACGTCACTCTTTTGTGATCATTTTAATGAGATTTCCCAGTCAGAGAGTGAATTTCCGTGCTTTGGGTTGGGGTTTTTTTACCCCACCATGTTAAGGAAATTGGATATTTCAGCAGAAATTGAGGCGCAGTCGCCTGAAAAGCACTGCCCTGCTACTGAAGATGAACAGAAGCATCCGCAAGAGAACGATGTAAATCCCAGTGCCCATTCTGCCGCTTGCACCGGTCTCTAAACGCGCATGTATTTCTAAGACTCAAATCTGCTAACGAGATTAAACACAGGTTTAATGAATGAGACGCTTTTTTTTTTTTTTCAGTTTCCAGGAGGTTTCGGTAGCTTTTTGATGTGGGAATCTGACATATTAGCAATTGGGCTTCTCTAAGCAAGTGTAATGCCAATGTATAGGAAATGCTGAAATACAGTCGAGATCTCGAGCTGCCTGAAAGTTCCCTTGCTGGCCTGCAAGGCCACGCTGCTGGGAGGACCAACATTTCTCAGAGAAACGAAACTTTCTTGAAAGGTCTTTGTGATGGAGAGAGCTGCGATCAGTGAATATGAAAAATGATCTCAGTAAATCAAACTTGCACTTTCAAAACCCACAAGAAGCCCCCATGCACATTTTCCCCGCACAGTTTAGATTTGGTTACTATGCTGGCTTCTGATTTTAAACTTTTTTCTCTCTTACAATGAACACTACAATCGTAATTCTCATGGCCAGCCCTCATGATGCTTCGCTTGTTCCTGCAGTCCTGGGGGGCTCCCACGGACACTGGGTTATGCTGTTTGCACTTTGGAAAGTGGGAAATCTAAAAGAGACATCAGACAGAGAACCAAAGAGGGCACAAAAGTAATATTAGCCAAAATTTAAGAAAATAGCTCATTCCAAGGACAGGGATTTCCATAGTGAGCCTGGATCCCTAGCTGAAGCCTGTGGATGCTCCTGTGACTCCGAGAAGAGCTTGTTCAGGCAGTTCTGGGGTGCTGTTCCCCACCAACAGGCTCTTCTCTGGAAAATGTTTAGAAAACCGAAGCTGAGGTTCTTTAAAAATTCAAATGAACACTCACAGAAAACGGCACCAGTTATCAGTCTGGAGCACAGAGTGATTTAGAGAGTAAAATAACGACACAGAATGGAACAAGAGCGCAGAGTTACCCGGGCTCCTCATCTGCGCTCCCAGGGAAGCAACGGCAGAGCGAGGACTTGAGCAAACACGAGGCACCGCTAGGCAGAGGGGCTGTTTCTTCTTGAAATATCAAACCACCCCCGCTTCCTCCCCCAAAGCTTCAGAGAGAGCTTTGAATGACGTGGCTTTTCACATAATCACGGTGGTGCCCAGGGGAGAGGAGAAACATCCATCACATACGCTGCTGCTCTCGCTGCCGCCGAGACTGGTGCCACCAGCTGAAGGGCACCCACCCACCACCCAGCGCTCGTGTTCCGCTCGTCCTGATTTCTGGAAGAACTAAGAACCGATGTGATAGCAAAAGTCATGCCGGGCATTTTTTAGAAAACTGGGCTTCGCCTAGGATTTGAGCGAGCGACCGAGCCTGCTGTCCCACACAGCGCCTGGGTTTGCCCAGGAGGGTAAAATGTGCTGATGGTGCAGGCAATAAATGATGCCTAATAAAGGAGAAACTGAGTGACTGCTGCTATCAGCTTAATTTTTGAATTATCTGGGGAGCAAATGAATCACTCCAATAGCCAGTCAGAACTGTCAGATTTAGCTTTCACCAAAACTGAAACTTATGTTTCAGTAAATTAGCTGTGGATTCTGTACATAACCCAGCTCTTAAACACAGGTTTCAGTTTTGGCTGGGTTAATATTGCCTCGAGTACGCATTAACTCGGGACTTGAATCGCTCTCAATTTCACAGCCCTGAGGGGCCAAAGCTGGTTTCGCTGGTGCTGGATGCATGTGAACCCACACGGAGGGAGTCGACTGCTCCGGCCCCAGCTCGAGGGCAAGAGAGAGGCAGGAGGATAAGGACAAAAAAAGGCTCTTGCTGGCAAGTCACAGCCACTCGGTTGCCCACTTCCATCATTATCTGATAACACAAGTCCTGCAGAAATGAGCAAAACTCAAGCAAATTGGCACCAAGTCCCCTGGTGCCGGCATGAGGGTAATCCCACATTGGAAAGTCTCCTGTGCTGTTTTCCCACCTCCCGTTTGCACAATTCCTTTAATCTCGGCCTGGCAGAGGTGTGTCCCTCCCCGCGCTGGAGCTGCTCGGCCACCCCCCAGCTCGTGCAGCAACGTGGGCAAACCAACAAACCACAGCAACACAGAGCTCAAGCACGACAAACGGTGCCCCAAGCAAATGCCGGACGCCCCGGGGCTCCACCAGCTCCTCCAGGACACAACCCCCCCATTCCCAAGGTCCATCCTGAGACCTGCGCATCCCAAAAGCACCCAAGGGTTTATCCCACCCCGAGCCTTGCACCGTCCTCGGCGGCCGGGAGAGCCACCTCCTTCACCATCCATCACAGCTGCTGATTGCTTCTCGGTATAAAGGCTTGGAAAATCATGCTACGAGGCAAGGTTAATTTTTCCAGAGGTTTACCCTGTTATTAACCCACCCCCCCAACCCCCCCCAGACAGCTCTGCCCTGACCCTGGCACACACGGGGACATCAGCCTTCCCACCGCAGCTAACCGAAGCGTCCTCCCATCTCGGGGGGAAACTGAAGACTCGGTCCCTTGCAGCATTTCCCCGCTGAGCAAAGTGACCAGCAAAACCCCTTTTGGTCACAAATATCAGTCACGGGCACTGCAGGGATTGCAGCTCTTATATTGGGCTGTATTTTCAGCAGAGATGCTGCCAGCATCTTCCAAGGAGAGGGCAATGAACAGCCCATGTCTCCTTTCCTGACAGGCAGAAGATAACTAGCAGAGGAAGTTCACTTCAGATCTTTTTTTTTTTTTTCTTCTTCTTCTTCTTCTTTTTTTTCCTTCTTCTTTTTAACCACCATTTTCAGTGAGAGGGGTTTTCCACTATCCAGATTCATCTTTCACTTGCTAGTTACAGCCCTCAAAAGTTACATGGAAAGCAATAACCAAAAGGGACATCAGTGCTGATCCCGTTACTGAAGCAAAACTCCCTCAGACTTCCACAAAAAGATAAATCCTGGGTAAACGGCCAAAGAAGCGCGAGTGAGACCTTTGCTGAGCAGAAGCAGAGAAGACACCCCAGCTCCCACCGAGGGAAGCAAGTCGCACCCCTGGAAGCGATGCAATTTCATTAATTGCTTTTCAATTGCTGAATCCTACTGCTTTCATAACTCAAATTCACTTTTTCTTTGGGTCTCTGTAGTGAAGATATCTCGCAGGGGAAACAGTCGGGTTACATCACTCGCTCTCTGAAACCTCTGAAAAGCACATGTGATAGATCATTTTTTTAATCAAGAAATCTCTGCTTACATAGGTGAGATCAGGCTAAGAGTATTCTTCCTCCCCCTACCCATGGCCCAGCCGGATGTGCACCCTGTGCTGAGGTTGTTAATTAGAAATTCCTCAACTTAAAATAAACAAACTCAACAGAAAGAAAAAAAAAAAAAAACACCAAACCAAAACCCAAAACCTTCTAGCAATTCTATTTTATTGCATTTTTCTCTGAAAGGGCAGCCGTGTCAGCAGCAGCCTCTGGTTGATTATTCTGGGAATCCATATTATGAAACTTGTTCCCTTTGCCCTGACTTCTCAGAGGGGCCCCTGAGATGTCAGATTTGAATGCAGTCGCACGGCCATCGGTATTTCTTTTCTGGTTGAGTAACGCGCGGTGCAGAGTGTTGAGCCCGTGCGGAGTAGCCCAGGGGCCGTGGTGTTCTCACATTAATGATTTCAGGGCAGAGAGTCACGGCGGGGACATGCAGGAAATCCCCTGGCAGCTCTGGGGGTGCTGCAGCATCCCTCGGGGCACCGGGGCTGACCCGCCGTCACGCGCGGCACCGCCAGCCGCGGCACGTGCTTCTCTGCGTGTCGGGGGGTGGAAAAGAAAGCCCGGGATTTCTCAACCCGCAGCGCGAACCCTTCGGCACCGCACAAAAAAAAACAAAAAAACAAAACCCACCCCAAAACTCCACTGCATGAGTGACCCAGCCTGATGTTTGGCTTCGGGCCGAGGGCCTGGTGCTGCTGTGGAAAGTGAGTGAAGTTGCCTCTGTAATTCACCCCGACGGTCACGTTACGCTTCCAAGCAGCTGGTTTGCGTTATCTGATTTCTCAAACCGTGATAACTGGTTTCTGTCTTATGACCACTCATAACTATAAATAGTTGGTATCTGTACTATTGGCCAGAGTGTGGATGCTAAATCATGACAAAGACAATATTCTCCAGAAGATCCGCACACCCCAGTAATACTAAAACTAGAAAAAAAGAAACTCATCAAAACAGCACTTGTGAAATGACCTGATTCGAGACAGGAATTGCTCAACATTGCCTCTGTAGGATGCTCAAAAAAAAAAAAAAAAAAAAAAAAAAAAAAGGTAAGTTAAAATGGACCGTATGTTCAGCTCTTTTTGCATACTTTTACCTTCTTGACTTACCTGCGAATAAACTTGCCTGAGAAAGCCTCATTCATCCGCTCTGCTCGCTCAGAGCACACGCTCCCCACTCCCTGAAACACCAGTGACGAGATGTCATCAGTTTCTATAAGGACAGAAACCTCACCCACGACTCCGCACACCCCTCTCAGAGCAATTTAGAAATGGCAAAGTACGTGCAATATGGGGAAAAAAAAAGCACAGCTCAGTCTTTTGGGTTGGCAGAGGGCACCCTGAAAGCCCAGGGCAGGATAGTAAATAGGGATGTTATTCTTTCTCTGCCTTATAGGCTGCAGCAAACTTGCAAAGCTTGGGAGTTTCATGTATGCAAGTGAAAAAAAAAAAAAAAAGCAAACATTTCTTGGTTAAGTTAATCACCAAAACACTGAATGTACAGATGGGAGGGAGTCTCCATTAATTGATGCTTTTAGGTGACAACTCCAGCTTGATTTAGATCAAATGGAAGTTCTGGACCTGCTACGAACTTCTGTGAGGCTCTCTCTATGTCCTGTTAAAAGTCACGTTAGAGGTCACAATCATGTCTTCTATTTGTGATTAGTAGCCTATTTCCAGACACTTAGACGTTACAAGACCAAACGATGACATTGGTTAAATTTCCGAAGAGTAATTTGGGATTTACCTGTTGAGGTCAATATGAATCACATTGCAAGTTCCGACAAGGGTGCTAGAAAGCAGGTTTCCAGAAGTGAAAAATCCGACGTCATGCCTTGACAGCAAAAATTTAAAAAAAAAATCTTAAAAAAATGCAGTCCACTTTGTGCTTAACCCATCAGGAACTGTTAGTCATCACCGATGGGGTTGTCAAAGAGACCAAACGCCGTTGCTTCAAAACTGTTCTTTACACAAGGTGAAGAAAAGGCCACCAAGTCTCTGCTTCCCCCAGAGCGTCACTGGCGCCGGATCTCCCAAATCTGAAGGGATGAGAAATGGGGAATTTTCAAAACAGAAAGAAAGAATCACACCATTATGGTAGCCTGGAAATCTAGGGGATCCTCCAAGCTCTATCTAAAATAGATAGCGCAGAAATTACACAAGGTTCCTTTGTTCGAAAGCAATGACAGAGACCAAGAAGGCAAAAAAAAAAAAAAAAAAAAAAAAAAAAAAAAAAAAAAAAAAAAAAAAGGCAAAAAACTGCCCACATAAAGGCTTGCCAAGAGAAGAAAAGCCACACACACAGGCAGCCCCTTTAATAAGAAGCATGAGATGCCACCCTGCGCCAGAGGACGGGACCTCTGGGGACCACTGAGCCCGAGCCTTGGCTGTGCAGGGTCACCCAGGACCACGTCCAGGACAAATCCGTCCACATGTCACACTGAGGGGAGGCGGGGGGAAAGCATTTGCCTAAATGCCTCTGGTTTACAGCTGAAATGCAATTCTGCTGTCCTGACGAGTATTTCTTGTGAACATGCAGTTCCTTGGTCTGTGGGAGGTGGGGTAAAAGTGTTTGAATGGCTTTTGAGTAACACACTTTCCTTCTTGAAATGATCTTCTTGGCAACTATGAAAGCTGTTTCCTAAAGGTTTAGAAATACACCCACGTCCCTCGGACACTCTTTAGGAAAAGGTGCTTTATTCATTCATGCAACCGCTTTGTAGTACTGCAGAGTCAATGCATTTCCACAGCAGTAAGCAAGAGTGAGTCAGAGCGAAACTGCACCGTCAAGATCTCTGACACGGCAAAGGAAATACAGGTAAACACAGCAGAGTCTCATCCGTGCGCAGGGCAGAGTTTCCTTTGTGGAATGGACACAGCTGGCTTACGCTCGTAGCAAAAAAAAAAATTTAAAAAAAAAAAAAAAAAAGTTCCAAAACAAGGAGGAGGGAATTGCACAAGACAGAACCGCTCTGCGCACTCTGGGTGTCAAACTGAAATGACTTCATGGAGACACGCAGATTGCTCAAAATAAAAGAAGGTTGGAAAGGAGCGCTCAGCTCCCGGGCAGGGAGGGAGGAGGGCTCCCGGCACCGCGCCGCCTCCCGCCGAGACAGCGGAGGAGATTCCCGTGGGCCCAAAGATCCTTTGCTTTGCATCCCACAAAAATACCAGCACCTAAACCCCCAGCTGAGGCTGAGAGTGACCCCTCCGCTGCAGGGGGCCCGGTTTGCAGAGCAGTGCCCGGGGCTGCATCCTCCACCCAGGGGTTTAGCTCCAGGCTTTGGTCCTGGGCCAGCCTGCCCGCAGACCCGCTCCGGGGCACTGGCTCCTGCCAGCATCGCCCCCACTGCCCTGGCCACATCAGTTTTGATGCCCTGATGAAACTTAAGCAGCCGCCCAGATCTTGGCAGCGAAGCTTTATCAACCCACGGCAGATTCGAGTTAATCCGAGATAAGCAAAAAAATCTCCCAGGGTGGAAGCCAAGAGAGAACCAGCGAGAGGTGGGATCCTACCAGTGGAAACGGGTTGAGTTTCAAACTACCTGGTTTTGTTTGAGCCATCTGCTGCTGCTTGCTCGTCTCCTTTCCCATCGGTTCTGCTGGCAGTCAAGGGGAGAAACCACACGGCTGCGTTAGAGCAGGGGTAGACAAATGGGTCACGAAATACATGACATGCTGTGATTCAGATAAACCAGCGTGCCTGCAGTGATTCACCAGGAGCGGGCTTCCTCGTCTCCTCTGGAAGAGGCAACATCAACAACAAAAAGAAAACAAATCAAAACACAAGATCCCACACCGTATCTGCCTCAGACCCTTCAATTACCAATGTTTCATCCCCTTCACTCTTACTCATACACATGTACACCAAACATTCCTCTCTTCTGCTCCTAAAAATAAAATTTAAAAAAAAAATCTAAATATATGGTAACAAACAATACTTTTTCTAGCTTTTTTTTTTTTTTTTTTTTTTTTTGCAACAAGTCCCTTCACAGAGGCTTGCAAATTCAACTTAAAAGAAGTTCAGTGTGGTTGAAGCAAGTGATAATGGAAGTGATTTGTCCAAAGCGATGTATTGGAGGCAGGCTGGGAAGAACGTTCTGTACTAAAAGTCGTATGGGAGCCTTCAAATAAAACTTTCTGGTTTCAGGAAAGCTAAATTCATCTCCACTTTCTCTTCTTTAGATAACAGATTTTCAAATTCATCAGTGAAATCTTTATCAAAAGGAAGCAGGGAGCTGTGTACTAATGTATATATAGAAAAAGGACATGAAAGAGGGGAAAGCGGAAAACGAGAGACGTCAGAGGAATTATCTTCAGCTCTGAAATGGTAATTTTATCAGAGCGGGGACAATAAGGCTCAGTTAACCTAGTACACCCAGTTCATACAATCATCACTGCATGGCTTGGATGGGGCTCGTGTGCATTCCTAGAAAATTAAATCGGGTTAAAAAGCCAGAAACATGAATATCCACAACCTGCTGATACACTTTACCGCCACGCACCGATGTTAAAACCTGCAGCTCCCGTGGCACAAACCCCGCTCCCACCCAGCTGCCGGGGGCAAGCAGCCAGGCAGCCCTGCACAAGCCGAGCGGCGACATCCCAGCCGGGCTGGGCTCCAAAACCACATCCCAGCACATCCCAGGGCTAATCCCAGCAGCAGGCACAACGGCGGCTGAGGATTGGGAGTGCAGCCCTTGAGCTTGCTGAAGGCAGTGAAAATTCACATCGACTTCAACAGGCATGTGCGTTCACTGAAAACAAAAAAATTAAAATGAAGACTGAAGATTATTCGATGCATTTACAGTAGAGCATTAGAATGCCAAAGGAGACAATGTATTGGTACAGGTTGATTAAAAGTAATGCTGCTGAATTATGCATAGTGCTGGAGATAACCTAAGTGCAGGTTTGGTACAGAGCTATGACAATAGAAACCCTTTTTTTTTTTTTTTTTCCCCCTAACAATAGGGCATTCGTCTAAAAATAAAAAGTAACTGTGAGAATGCAAAAGTAACCTCACGCAGCACCTTTCCTTCTTCACATTATATCTGAAGCTTTCCTCTTCAGCCACATCTAAATTTACAAGAAGCAAGAATGAGTAAAAAAAAAAAAAAAAAAAAAAAAAAAAAAAAAAAAAAAAAAAAAAAAAAATGCAGAGTCTAAGCACAAAAGATTTTGATGGGGTGTGAGGAGAGGAGGGGGGTCAAGAGAACAGGAAACCCAAGTTGACGGGAAACTCAAGTGACATTTGGTTTTAATGAATGACTTAAAACCCCAATATTGCTCGCCAGGAAATGGGGAGAGGAAATTGAGCGATGTTTTGAGAGTATAAATTAGGGGCTCCATCAAGGTGAAGGCTACAGATCTGCTTTTTTAGCCTCCTGTGAAATTCAGCCCGGGAGTGGACGGAGAGGCAGGCAGCTCGCTCCCCGCAGCATGCAGCCCCGCTCAGCCCTGCTCCTGCTGCTCCTGGCCGCCGGCACCCTGCCCGACAGGTGCTCGCCCGCCGAGCCCAGCTGCCTCCACTTCTCCGAGCTCCTGCCTGCGAAGCTCAGAGAGCTGAGGATCAAGTTTGAGGAAATTAAGGATTATTTTGTAAGTATAACCCTGATGGTTTCTTCTCCTTCTCGTTTTGCTTTTTTTTTTTTTTTTTTTTTTTTTTTTTCTGCAGCGTTCGGTGATTTGGATGAGGAGGAAGACAGCTTCCTCCCAGCAGAAATTATTTGGTCGTGCGTTGTGTTACAGGCTGATGGGGGTGTGAAAGAGAAGTTCGGTTTCATTGCTCACCGAGAGACAACGTGCAAGAGGTTTCTTCCTAGTTTTAGCTATTATGAACTCAAGAGATTTCATAATGAATCTTTGTGAACCTTACTAGCCAGAGTTCCCCCGAAACGCTGCAAACCAAATTATTCACTGCATTAATAGGAAGGAAATAGTTCCTTCTTCAGAGCAACGATGTCCAGCCTTGCTAAAGTTTAATGCTAGATGAAAAGGGAAATCTTTTGCTACAGAGTTTTTCTCTGAAAGAACCACTAAAGCCTGTGCATGGTATTTTATGACTGGAGGAACACTGCAGTAACTAGCACTTGGTGCCCGTAACGGGTCACGGCTTCGCATCGCAGCTAACGGGAGCCTCAGGGTTGCTAAGAAAGCAGCACAAGATTCGCTCAGAGCATTTATCCTTGCATCAGTACTGGTAGAGATGGTTGGTCACATCTTCGTTACTGTTTTAGTTAACGTCAGTGTGTTTTAGTGATAAACCAAGGTAATTCTCCCGATGAAATCTCAGGCTGATGTCACGGCTTGTATTGACCATCAGAGGAACACGGTCAAGACTTTAGATTTCAAGCCTGCTGTAAATCTCCCAGTTGATGTTGGGTGGGAATATTTTTAAACTCTCGGGAAAGCCTCGACACACCTTTGTGCCACGGGGTGATGCTTCGGGTGGTGCCAACCCACCCCACTGCAGCTCTTGTTCTTCCAGAGCACAAACACCCGCTGCAGATCCCATTGACTGGAGACCTGCCGAGATAACAAAACTGGGGGCACTAAACCCTCCTGCCCTGGTGACCCCGCAGGCAGGGGGGGCACTGGGGCGGCTGCCTCGCTTCTCGCTGCCATCACCTTGGCCCCTCTCTGAAGAGCGGGCGGCTCGCATCAGCGCTCGTACACCAACACCCGCGGCAGCTGGCAGCGGCGGGAGGAGTTTCACACCAGTGAAATCACTGGCGCTGAAGTTTGTGATTCATTATCTTGCTGTCCTGACCTAACGGCAGCTGCACGGCAAGGTGATGGAACAAAGAGCTGGTGGCTCCCGCACTGGGGTGACTGTGCCGTGCACACGCGGGTGCTGGGCGCTCTTCGCCCTCGCTTCAGGGAGACCACAAACGCAAACAAGCAAAGCTATCGGTTCAGTAAGGCAAAGGGGAAAAAAAAAAAACAGCGTTCGCTGCCTGTCGGAGCGAAGCTCATGTTTCCGTTGCATCCTTCCACAGCAATCAAAAGATGATGAACTCAGCATCCAGCTGCTCAGCTCCGAACTGCTGGATGAGTTTAAGGTAAGAATCGTAATTCTCTTCGAAGTCCCTTACCCTTCCTCATCCTTCAGCCGGTGTTTTGCAAGAAAGGAAGCAGAGCGAACACTGGGGCGTTCCCTAACACCAGACAGGGACAGCTCTCCAGCCAAGCGGCAACACGTGTGTCTGCGGTGGGGCTGACGTTGGGTTCCCCCCAGGGAACCCCCCACCGCGAGCGCCCTGACCACCGCCGCGATTGTCATTTCAAAAAGCACTCGTGTACGTCGGGGCTGGTGGCCAGCCCCAACACTGTTACCTCCTCTCGCCCAGGGAAGCTTCGGCTGCCAGTCGGTGTCGGAGATGATGCGGTTCTACACCGAGGAGGTCCTGCCCAGCGCCATGAGGACCAGCACCCACCACCAGCAGAGCATGGGCGAACTGGGCAACCTGCTGCTGAGCCTGAAGGCGACCATGAGGCGCTGTGTGAGTGGGGCTCAGCTTCACGGGGAGATGGAATCAGTGCTCTGGAAAGGCAGAGTCAGTCCCAGAGCAGCAGCGGGGTGGGGAGCGGGTGCTGGGGGTCCGCAGGAGCGGAGGGGTGCAGGCAGACCCCATGAGGATGGGGTTTCTCCAGGCGTTTGTCAGTTAAATAGCGACGGTTCGGAGGCTCTGTTCAGGGGCCCCACTTATTTGCAGCCACCCAAGGGAGTCTGGTGAAGAGATAAGGGGAGGGAGGGTGGAGGGGCTGTCCCTTACCTGGGTGCCGGAGCAGCGCGGCTCTGCCACGATGCCACCCAAAGACGCTCCTGACCCCATCACCTGACGGGACAAATCCTGACCCGGGCAGAGCACGGCGGGGCTGCCCTCACCCAGGGCTGGCAGCAAGGGGCACAGGGCCAAGAGAGGGCTGGGGGGCCAGGAGGTCTCAGCAGGCCCCTTCCATCAGTGCACGGGGCAAAGCAGCCCCAGGTGTTGCCCCAGAGACCCCCATGGCTGGAGGGGGGGAAGGTGGAAACCGTCGGGGCGGCAGTGACGAGGGGCAGGAGGAGGGGAGAGCTGCTGCCGCACGCCCCGGGAAGGAAACCCCTGTGGTTGAACCGTTGGTCTTGTCCCTCTGCAGCACAGATTCTTCACGTGCGAGAAGAGAAGCAAAACCATAAAGCACATCAAGGAGACGTTCGATAAGGTAAGGACCCCGCCCGCGGGGCTGCGCTGGGGTCGGGAGGAACCCACCGTCCCAGGCAAGGCGGCAGATTTTAGTGCCAGCTTCAACCTAGGACAGAGAACAGAATCCAAAGTAGTGATTAATTATATAAATACCTGAGAGAAATCCAGAGAGCGATGCTCAGAGGAGCAGCCGGGAGGTTCCCCTGAAGGATTGGGCAGAGAAGCTGGAGATATCGGTGGGAGGAGGATATGTCTAGTGACTGCACATCACGTACATCGACACGTTCAGGCTTAAAGAGACTTGGCTTTCACCCGCAGATGAACGAGAACGGAATCTACAAGGCCATGGGAGAGTTTGACATTTTCATCAACTACATCGAGGAGTACTTGCTGATGAAAAGGAAGAAGTGAAAACACCAATGGGTCTGCGCCTTTCGCACAAAATCCTGCTGGGGTTTTGGTTGGGTTTTTTTTTCAGAAATCACTTTAGGCTGCAAAAACACATGAGAGATTAAGTTATCTTAGGGTTCAAGTCAAGAATTACGGGTCAATCACTTCCAGTTTGGTATTGTATTTAAAAGTTATTTTAACAACTGAATTTAATATTTATTACTTCCAATACCTCAGTGTCTATGTTTACAGTATGTTTTGAAGAAAAGTGCGATGAGCTTGTAAAATACTATTTATTTTTCAATGTTTTAATACAGTTTATGATCGTGCTAGTTTATTCATAGCTTCAAAACACCCAAAGCGGTGTTCTTCTGGGGAGCAGGTCATGAGCAGAGTCGATCTTGAGTGCAGTGTCACCGAGCACAGTCACCTCATCAGGAGCAATCCCAGCTCTGAGTTGAGCAAAGTTTAGTTTTAAGCAAAATAGCACTCACTCTCCTCATGCTCTACCCCCTCTATTTATTTATGCGATCCAATGGTTTTATGCATAATCATGTCACCGACTCTAGTTCTGCAGCTGGAATTAGACTTTGAAATATTCAGAATTATTCCATGGCTTTGCACTGAGCAAAATAACCATAAATGTAACCAAGGGCCTTTTTTCTTTTTTTTTTTTTTTTCCCTTTGTATGAAAAGCAATGTGGAGGTGACCCGCAGTCCCATGAACAACATGCGATCACGCCACAGCAATAGATTGGTTAACCCCACCTCTAGACTTCGGTCTATATATTAGTCCAGATTAAAGGAAAAAAGAAAAAAAAAAATAGTAGTAGAAAGGAAATGTTTGGTTCTAATAGAACTCGAGATAAATGTTGCTAATGACAAACTTCCAGAGCTGCTGGGTCAGCCACTCTGCACTTTCAAAAGTTCATCTTACTATTTTCCAGTCTTTGATTGGGTTTTACTTGCTGTTTTGTTGGTTTGTTGTTTTTTTTTTTTTTATCTTTTAGAAGTTCGAAGGTATTTAATTCACCACCATTTTAAGGTGGCTCGGGTAATTTGCATTCAAATTCATAAAGCTGCACGCAGCACTGACAATATTTGGGTTTGTGCTATTTCCAACCCCGCGCAGGAGGAGCCTCGGAGCCCCCCCCGCCCCGGTGAGCGGCTGATTTTCGGGCTCCCCTTCGTCCCCCCCGCCAGCCTCCTGTGTGCTCCCCCCCAAGTGCGACAGGACGCTGAGCTGGAGGAAAACGCCACAACCCAAAGGCATTTGCTTCTAATATTTAGAAGTATTAGGGCGCCAGTATGATGAAAGAGTTTGTTGCTTGCTTTGTAGGTTACCGCTGACGAGAGGCTATTTACGGTTGATTTATTCTGTTTTTACGTTTCTGGTGACAGAAGGGCATTCCTGCTGGCAGCCTGCCCACGTGGGAACTGGTTATCCCAGAGCAAGGGCAGCCCCAAAGCAGGAACGCTGCTCTGGGGGGTCTCCCCTTCTGCTGGAAGCAGCGGGGTGGCATCGGCTCAAGGGCAGCGTGGGAGACACACGCTGGAAAACTTAAATTGACCTTCTTACCAGGACACGTTGAGCCAACTCTGTACTTGTTTTTCCACCAAACGCCTTGACTTCAGTGATGTAGGAGAAGCAAGGACGACCCCGGGGCCGCGGCGAGAGCCGAGAGCATCAGCAGCTCCATTCCTGGGGGGGGGCACCGTGCCTTGGCCCCGCTTTCCGTCACTGAGTGAACTTTTGCGTGTTTATCTGTATGAAAAGAAAATCTTTTATTTTTGCTAATAAAGACCTCCTAATGAATAAAGCCTCTGTTCTGTTCTTGCAAGTCGGTAACAAGGCTGTGAATCAGCACTGGTGCGTAGATGCTGTGCCCAGTGTCACCGGGCTGGGGAGGAGCCCAGTGGGCAGGGGTCCAGGCGAGGAGGACCACCAAGGATGCGTCGCATGCATTAATGACTGGGGAAGTGAGAAGACCTTGAGATGCTCACATTTAAATGCCAATTTTGGACAAAATTTGCCGGAACAAAATACCGGCCGGTGATTTCTTCCAGTAGAGAAACACTGGTCCTGGGGTACTCCATGGGTCACTGCAGCCTCTTCAGCCTCTGACTGTAGCAAGTTTTTCAGCCATTGTCCTTTCCAGCACAGCATTTACAGTTAAATAACGGGTTACGTGCCTGAACGTCATGGGTAATCACCAGGGCTTTAACATCCCTGCGCCTCCTTTCCCCTGATTCACAGGAGATCACACTGCTGCCTCCGTTATCTACCGAGATGTTTTTAACTTCACATTTGTTCTCGGCCAGGATGAGGCCCTGATTCTAGATCAGATAGTAGATACTAGATAAAAACCAAACTGATGCAAATTATCAACCGAACTTCTTGCTTTTCCTCAGGCTGGGGATCACGTATCTGTGCACGTGGATCCCTACGCACAGCAGCTGAATCCCGAACAAAACCGAGCAGACTCACGTGGGAATTTACAGCTCTGTGACTAATAAACCCAGAATTCAACCAGCGTAACCACTTCCAAACTCCAGCTCACACCGACAGCCCCGGGCGGCTGTTGGCAGGTACCTGCCTGGCCACGTTCCTGTTTCACTTTCAAGCCTCTTTCATTTTCACCTCTCAGCCCTTGACTTGGCAAGTCCAGCAGACTCCAGGTGTTTCTTGGCAGCTGGGATTTCTTTCCTCGCTGCATTAGAAATAATTTTTTTTTTTTTCATTTAACATGACAGTTTCTAAGTCTGTTTCAGCCCAAACTTCAGGCTGGTGATGGGCAGTGGAATTGCTGAGTTTGCCACGAGAGATTATTTGTGTTCTCAGTAAAACCTTCACTTAGGAGCACTGCTTGAAGCTTCAACCCGGACACATCTGGTCCACATGATCCCCTGACCCCACCGCACCCATTTTAATCCCTTTTATGTAACTTTTCTTCCACAGGGAGGCAGGAAAAAGCTGTCAGAGCCCATGAGGAAGGAGGCCAAGGACCCTCACGACCAAACTGGTGCCTGGGCTCTGCCCTGCATGGAGAAAGGGGCAGCGTCAGCTCAGCTGTGGTGAGTTTCTCAGTAAAGCTCAGTCACCCTGGTTAAAGTAACCACAGGAAGGAAGCAGATGGGATGCCTCTTGCTGTACAAAGAATGAAGGTTTCCAGTTACCTGAAGCTGCAGGAGATATTTGACACAGCAGAAAATGGAGGCAGAGCAAGTCAGCAATCCGGACGGGACAGCTGCCTGCTTGCGGGGGCATCATCGCAGGAGAGGAGGTGGCGGGATGGAGCGATGCAGCTCTGCTCCTCCAAAACCAGGCTGGGAAGCTGCGGGGATGTGGAAAGGTGCTGCTGGGCTCCCAGCCAGGGGCGGGGGTTCGCTTGAGGGAGAGAGAGAAAACAAGACCCAGAGGACGTTTCGTGCTAGATCGCCATGCAAGCCACATGGAAAGAAATCCGTGCCGTTTGTCACCAAAACACAGGGACGTTTGCATCATGACGCAGAGCTGGTGGGCAACAGCACGCAAACGCTCCTCTGACTAAACATATGTATCATCTCCAAGGAGTTTTAGGAAGGGTGTTCTGGAAATCCCAGCAGAAGCCGTCTGCGCAACCCAAGGCGGCATCGACCATGGACAAATGACCTTTCCAGCGAGGAGCAACCACCATGATTCATTTCTGGACATGTCCTCAAGCAGCCTTTTCCCACTGCTAGATCAGCCCTGTCCGGGGCGCCCTGCTTAAAAAAAAAAAAAAAAAAAAAAGAAAAAAAACCCCAGGCAGGTTTCAGAGCTGAGACACCCAAGGTACCGTTACAAGTCATCCATGAGACTCACAACACTGACCTCAAAGCAGAATCACAGCACCAGCATCACCGGCCTCCCTGCTCGCAGCATCTCGCCAGGCTGCGCCCTGACCCCTTCGGGTCCCAAAGTCAACTAACGCCTGCCAAAACCATCAGTGTTTTGAGGGAAAAAAAAACAACAAAACCTAATTTTTTACTATGGCAGCGTGAGCTCTGTGCGTGACATCGAAGCTGACTGAAGCGGGTGAGCTGAGCTGAGCAGAGCCTGAGCGCTGTGCCGGGTCCCACCGGGGCCGCGGGATGAGCCCCCAGGCACAGCATCCCCTCTGCAAAACAAAACGGGGCAGTGCTCCCCTGCACAGCAATCCTGTGTGCAACCTTCTGCTGCTCCTGCAACCCCGAAAGCTGCTGCGGCGGGGAGGCTGCACGGCCCAGCGCGGCACGTTATCCCCACCGCTCCGTGCTGATGTAGTTCCTGCCAATCTCAGTGTCAGTCTGGGTGTTACAGTAACAGCACAAGCCTGTCACATAGATCAGAGGTGGTGGGTGGTGGTTTTCTGGTTTTTTGATCCCACAGAAGCAAATGGTTTCCTTCCTGAGAGCTCACCCCACTGCCTGATCAGCAGCGCCGGTACCTGGGAGCCTGAGTCACCCCCCGGCCCAGGCTGAGCTGCTCCCCGGCCCAAACGCCGCGTCTCGACCAGGCGCTGCCAGTGCCACAAAGACTTCCACCTGGTGTGGGCTGCATGTGGTTAAGCCACTGTTTGGGTTAAAACCTAAAAGTAATAAAGTGTTTAAATATTAGACCCTAGAGGAAAAGAATTGGAGATTCAGTCTAAATACAGAGGAGGAGGAGGAGGAGGTTTGTCAGACCTTCAGTTCCCGAGCGCTGGTTGTGCTGCTCTCGAAGAGCGGATCATCGCTGTCAGGCCAAAACCAAACCCACCGGGAGCAGCGTGAACAATCCAGCCCATCATAATGCAGCCAGCGCTACCTAAAAAATCCCGTTTCTGCCTCCCCGCACGCCCCAGCAGCCAGTGCCACGGGTGTTCAGACAGTAACACCAAGAACCACCACCCGATTTTCCATTTCCTCTCTAGAAAGTCCGGTCGGTGCTCCCGCAGCAGAAGCTCCGTCTGTGGTTGAAGCAGCACGTTTCCAACAGCCGAGATGGACCCCGAGTGGGCTCCGTGGCACAGGACCCACAGACAGAGACAACCCACCACGGCCGGCGAAGCCCAGGCTTGCCTAACCGCGGGTTTTCTTGGTGAAACCAGCCGAGCCGCAGCGGATGAATCACTGCCAGCGCGCCGCGTTGGCAATCCTCCCTGCTGCCACCAGCGTGGCCTTTGCAAGGTGCTGCAGTGCAGGTAGCCGCTCGCTTCTTACGCTCTTTTTTTTTTTTAATTTAAATTTTTCCCTCCATCAAAGAGAAACCTGGCTCGCAGGAAGATGCAAAAGAGTGTGGACGCTGGGTTTGCCCAGTGAAAAGGTCGGCGGCTTTCACGAGGGCTTTAGTTTAATTGCTGCAAATTGTGCACAAGCGCTCGTGCAAGTGAAGCGCCCGAGCACCAGCTGCTCCCTGGTTCATAAGCAAGTTTCACTTCAAATAAGGAACATGCCAAGAGATGCAACGCATGAAAGCATCTGCTGCCTGAAGGAGACGTTTCTTCTGCTTTTTCTTTTTTTCTCTTCAGAGACTTTCCTGAAAGCCTGGTGCTGGGCAGTGTGGGCTTGCTGTCAAGCGATTAAACTTCTTGGCCAAATTCTGTTGGCCAACATGGGGAGGGCAGATGAGCTGAGCCCAGCTGAAGTGCTGGAAGTGACTCCTGAATACAGCAGGGCAGACACAGACGTCTCCTCTCGTGGGCTGGGCACGAGGAACAAAACCCCACGGGCCTCTTCCTTGTAACAGGAAAAAAAATGTGTTTCTGGACACAAAGACAACAAGCACCTTCTGTGGGACCCTTGAGTCCCCCAGGGTACCATGAGGACCAGGGACCCGGCTTGTAGTGAGACGAGTACTCTGTTTTAACTATTTTTAAATTGCAAAATCTCTCAGAACTTTCCTGATTTCGGTTGTGGTTATAGGTAACACTTGTTATTTAATTTTAACTGGCTGTCCCACTCAGCCCCACGCAGCTCACGCCGCTCCGCGTCCTAGATTTTAGCGGCACGTGACTGAAATTGGGGCTTTTGTCATGAAAGAGGTCAGGTAGAGCAGTGAAAACAGGGCGGCATGTCCCGGCTGGGCGCACGCGTTACCCAGGGGCAGCGGGGGGAAGCAGGCACAGCCCCAGCTTCGCAGGCTGCCACTTTCTTATCTCAGCTGCGCCTGGGTGGCGAGAGCCTGACTAATACTGGGTGCGGGAGGGCGCAGGATTACTAAAGCCAGGAGCACGATGCTGCCAGCTTTCAGTGGTCGGGGGCCCCGTTTCTGGGAAGGGCTCGTCTCCATCTCTCGGGGGCCAGCAGCCCATGGAGCCACCGGGGCGCAGCCGGAGGGCAGGACGCCAGCCCCAAGCGTCCCTTTGAGCCCGGGGAAGCGGCACATCCCACCCCTCCCCACGGGGCTCCACTTTCAGTATTTCAGCAAGTGAAATCTAAGCCCGACACATATTCATCTGTGCTCTGGCGTTACCCGTAAGGTGGAGGAGCAGCAGCTCCGCTGTCTCATAGCGAGAGGTGTGCGGGGACACGAGCCTTTCACCCCGGGGCGGGGGGTCTGGCACACTTAGGGTGGCTGGGGGATGCCCTGCCCCGCTCTCGGCATTGCCCGGAGCCTTTCTGGTCTCAGCATCGGTGAGGGTGGCAAGCGGGGCTCCCACAGGGATCACACGTGAGGCCGATGAGGGGTTGCTCTTGCTTTCAAGGAGCAAACAACAGTCGCTCACCCAGTGCAGGCAGGTGCTGGCAGCACCCGTCCTGCCTGGGTCTCTCTCTGGGGACCGAGCCCAAAGCTCTGCACGCTGCAGGGTGGGAACCCCGCTACAGGAACAGGCCTTGCTCCTCTAGAAAGCCAAACAACTGTTCAACCATCACTTTGTCCCCTGCAAAAGCCCAACCATCAGTTTTCTGCAGGCTTTAAAGTTTGAGGGCATGTTACTTGGGAGGAAGTATTTCACCAGCTACCCCGACATCAACGTTTCTTTTTTTCTCTAGCCCTTTCTGCAGGTTCCTGTCGCAAACTCATCTACTCTCCAACAGCACGGCAAGGCGCAAGGCAAATAGAAAAAAAGAAGCGTAGGTTAACACAACCCCTCCTCAAAAAGCCCTTAACAGCAAGCAAGCACACTGGTTGTCCATCAGGCCCTGAACCCTGCCATGTCACAGAATCACAGAATCATCTGGGTTGGAAAAGACCTTGAAGATCATCCAGTCCAACCATTAACCTGACCTAACACTGACAGTTCCCTGCCTCACCAGTAAGGGTCTACCCTGGTTTCTACCCAGGGTTTCTACCCTGCTTCACCAGTAAGGGCCCAGCATTCCCAGTGGGGAGCTTCAGGAGGCACCCGCCTCCCGCTCCAGGTGCGGCACCGGGACAGGGATGGGAAGGGGGAGCTGCACAGCCCCAGAGCTGCACCCCCTGCTCCCCCTCTCACCGAACCCCCCGGGTTACACACACGGCCGGGGGAAACGGGTGTCCCAGCGGGACGCGTCCGAGGCGGGTGGAAGGCATCCAGCCCCACCGCACACACCCCGAGGAAGTGTTGCACCATTTCTGCTGCTGCCACAGACGCAGATCGGAGCAGAAAGCGAACTACAAACGCAACGAAAAGGGGCTACGGGGTAAGAAAAGCCAAACAATTCCCCGGCTTGCACCTGCAGCTGGTGGATGGGGGTTGCGTGGGGCTGCTGAGACGTTTGGGAGCGGAGGGGCTGGTTCTCAGAAAGGCGCCTGGTTTCAGCGAAGCTCCTTTCCCATGCGACGTGCCGGGCTGTGCCCCAGCCGAGCCCCCGGTGCACCCCACCGCCCCCCCAGAGCCCAGCACCTTCTGCCGGCGTCTCCTCCGCTCGCAGGAGGTTTCGCAATGACTAAAGGCTGGTTACCCTCAGCAATACAGAGCCCCGCGGCAGGCTGGAGGAGCAGCCACCTAACAGGAACAGCAGCCGCCAGCTTTCCCCTTTGCGCTAAACCGCTTTATCCTGCTGAGTCCTGAAGCTCTGGGGAGGATTCAGCTCCTGATATTGCGACTCAGCCCCAGGGAGGTTCACAAAACGCCTGTCAGAGCGCGAAGCAGCAGGCTGACAAAGTGATGCCACAGAGATGCAGGAACCCTGTGACATTTTCGGGTCCTCTCCCAACCAGCAATCTATTAATTTGTGAAAGAGCACGACACAGCTGCACTGACTCATTCTTGGGGCTATCAGATGATGATGCAGAGGAAAGAAGGGAATTTGTTGAATTGGTTCCCATCCATGCCAGCTCTCCGGATGCCCAAATCAGAGAGCTTCCCGGGGCTTTCTGATGGAAGAGGAGATGGAGATTCCAGGTGCTAATGCAAGGAGAAAACCTCAGCTGGTTGGGGATGGCAAGTCAGCAGTTTAACCCAGCCAGTTCTCATTTTCCACCTCTGCCTTCTGTGGTCTGTTGCCCTTTGCCTCTTGGCAGGGTCTCTCCACCATTTCATCACACCCTGAAGCAACAAAAGAGTCGTCTTCGCTCCAGACGATAGAGCCGGACGACAGGGTTCCTTTCCTGGCAGTGGTGCCAAATTTTTTTTTCCCTGAGCCAAAACTTCATTTCCTGAATCTTTTGCAATGCTGACCCCAGCTGCTGTGACCGGCACATCATGCACACCCTCTCCCTAACCTGCTTGCAGCTTCCCACTGCTGGGTCAGGCAGGGTTGCTCTGGTTTGCAGAGCAGCAAGGAAGAGCTTTGCTTTTCCTGGCTGGAAAAGGTGCTGCAAAAGTCTGCAGAAGGATTCCTGTGGGCCTGTTCTAACCTGAAAGGAAAATTTCTGGAGAGCACCTTACTGTTAGCGAAAAAGCACGTTTTGTGGCTGGGCACCTTATTTTTACAGCTGGGTTTAAATCATTGGCCGTCACTGCCTGTCACTGACAGTCAGCTCCAGCAAGCCCTCAGCAGAATCCCTCTAACCCCAGGTTCAGGCAAACCCGATGCGAAAAGGTGCTTTGCAAATCTGGCATTGCCGAGCATTAAGCAATTCAGCTGTGCCAGCCCGGCTCATCCCAAGCTCCACAGCAAGATATCCTGACAACAATCTGATGTGCCTGGTCCCGATGCTTAGAAAAATACAACAACCATCATCTCATTTTTTCACAGGAAGTTTTGCTTTTTTAACCTGTACGGCTTACCAGCAGCTGGGGTACAAACCAACCCTAGGACAGAAACGCGACCTAAGTCAAAGCCTACTTGGCCAACAGAAGCCTACAGCTCCCTTCCACTAGATTTCGAGCTGGCTTGCAAGTACCAACAGCCCATGCATGGAAAAAACATCATAATCCTTGTCTTTAGAAAACTAAGGGCACTAGCAAAACAGCAACCAGGCACAAGGGCTCAATACTCCCCCAGTCTCAATCGCACAAGGCACCTTCCCGTCCCGCACAGCCTGAGGCCGGCGCGTCCCGGGGGGGGTGTCCAGGGTTGACCAACCCCATGGGAAGGCAGCGAACGGCTCGAGGAGGGGGAGACCCAGCGCTGGCAGCGCCAGGGCCTCGCCTCTGCCCCTGCAAGAGCAGCAGCCACTGCTCGCGCCGACAGACTAGGAAACAGAGATCTCTGTGATTCATCTCTCAGGTAGCAGCAAACACCGATGATCTACCTGGAGCAGAGCCAGACTTTTGATCAAAACCAATCCCCTCGATAGCGAGAAATGTATTTTTTTTTTCCTTAGCAGGAAGTTTGCTACTAAAAATAAGATGGTGGCGTGAGGAGAGAGGGTTTATTTTCCTACTAACTACTAAAAATTTAAAATGTTGTGGTGAATCTTTCACATATTCCTTCAGAGTCAGCAGGTCACGCGTACAGTCCCTTGATTTTGCGTGAACGTCATAGCACGTACATACATGGATTGCGTGATGGACGAGGATGCTAAAAGGTTACATTAAATCTAAATTCAAGTTGAATTTTGGAGCTTTCGCTCCAAAACAAGACACAGCTATTGGCACAGACCTCATCCCTCCGGCAGCATGGGATGCAGTTGGATACCTCAGAGCTTTCTTTTGCAATTGGGAAAGTGTGCTCATCACCAGCTCTAGATATGAGGTGTGGAGATGAACCTGCCCAAAGGCTCTCCAAGCCCAAGTCCAAGCCATGGCAGGAGGCTTCTAGGATGTGGCTAAAATAAAGCCAGCCCAGTGCCAGCATCACAGGAGTGGGGGCAAAGTCAGGGGTCCCACAACAGCGCAGGGCATAACAAGGAAAGAGTCATCAAGGTCACAACGACAGTCCTGAACGCTCCCAGAAGACATTAAATGAAGTTCAGAGGCAAGTCCTGGGTGGTGGGGAACCTCAGGAAGGAAGCTGCATGCTGCTTTTGTCATTTTGCTTGGAGCCAGGCCTCTTCTGGGTCTAGAGCTGCAAAACACTCCGAAGCCCCGCGATGCCCTTCGCAGTCTCTCTGTGACATTTCTCCGAAGCTGAAGACAAACCCAAGGCGATGGGGGAGAGCTTTGGAAGAGGGGAGGGTCCAGCTGGGGGTCCTGGTTCTGGGAAAGAGTAAGAGATGGCCAAGGAGCCTGCTGCTGCAGCAGGAAGGGACACTGAGGCACGCTTTGGTGGAAGCGTGTCGGGCTGAGGGGACGCACACGTGCCCAAGGCACTGGCACAGCAGAGCAGCCTCTGTCTGACACCCAAAGGCACTGACAGTCATCACCAGGCTCCAGATGGTGGGTGTGGGATTTCGTTGTCTGCATCACCACTCCTGGTTTCCAGTTAGGCTTGAAGTATTTTCAAAAAAGAGTTAGCAAGAGAGACTCTCACATGCTTATCTAATTGCCTTTTATCTTGGTGGCTCATCTTCAGGTTCTGTCTGAAATCAGCCATCTATGTTGTCTTTGAAGTCAAGCAAAGGTCAGAATGAACTGGGAGGCACCAGCACGAGTGCACAGAGAGTGTGGTGTTGTTATTTACCAGCCGGAGCTTCCAAGGAGGAGACTAAGACCTTCACAAATTCCGTTTCTGGCCAACTTCCTCCTCTTTGCAAATAACTTGCAGTTTCAGAGCATCTCCACTGCGAAAAGTGGGAAGAGAAAAAAAAAGAAAAAAAAAAAAAAAAAAAAGTTTTTTTCCAGTGCTCCAGCCTGCCCGCAGCACGCAGGCTGGCAGAGCTGCTCGGATTCACAGCGGCCGGTGCCCTGGGCCTCCCACCAGCCGCCCCGTCGTCGCAGCATCCTCCTCCCCAGGGGAGCTCCCTTGGTTGCAGAGACAAACCGCAGATTCCCCGCGCGAGGAAGCTCTGAACTGATAAAGCCCAGGGGAAGCAGAGCACCTCACCTGCTTTTTCCCTGCGCAGATGCACCCTCTTTGCCAGCCCGGGAGCCTCACAGACAGGGCTGGCACGAGCAGCGCGGGGGCTACAAACCCCCGTCTCCTAAACGGGGCTGAGGGAGCTGGAAATATCGCTGTGAAGTGACAACAGTGGCAGGACTGAGCTGCGTCGCAAGGTACCGCTCATCCACCCGTATCAGAAGGCTCAGATATATCCTGTGTGAGGACCTAACCCTGTACCAGAGCTCTGGAGAGCCCGGGATACCTGTATCGTGGGTATGGGGAGGTGTGGGGGGCACACACACCCGGGGG
>NW_020799136.1:1530185-1533553 GCF_003259725.1 Athene cunicularia | reverse complement strand
GGGGGGGGGGGGGGCACTGGGGGCTCATAAATCCAAACCTGCTTCACTGGCCCCAGCCCTGCCCAGAGCATCCCCGTGCTGCCCCTGCCCCATGTCCCCAGGTCTCTGTACTCTGCTCCCACCGCCGCTGGCAGGGCTTGCGGAGTCGTGGCCACCATCTCCCCAGGTCAGTGTCTTATTCAGAGATTTTATATCCCGGCTCCCCTCTGAGTGTTTTTCCTGACCACGAGGTGTACCACCGGTCTCATCTCCCCCAAACAAAACCAGATTCCTTCACCTTGCTTTTTCCATCCTCACCTGATAGCGGCAAGCAAACGGCACCGAGCGTTCCCCCACTGCCCTCTCCTCTGTCCTTCAGCCTATTTATTGACGGCACTTTGTGAACAAATCCACCGAAAAATTTTTCTTTCGAACTTGAAGCAACAAAAATCTCACCCTGCATGAGTAAGTCTCTGTTCTCACCCAACGCCCACATGGACCCAGCTATTCCTTTTAGTATCAACAGCTTT
This sequence comes from Athene cunicularia, assembly GCF_003259725.1. Classification (NCBI taxonomy): domain Eukaryota; kingdom Metazoa; phylum Chordata; class Aves; order Strigiformes; family Strigidae; genus Athene; species Athene cunicularia. Next base: position 1,533,044 of record NW_020799136.1, on the reverse strand, counting down.
ACAGAAAACAGACCTCTGTTTTTATCCACCTAGACAGACACTGTGAAAGCAGTGACAGAAAGGAAGAGTCTGGCATGCTGCAGCAAGCGCCGGCCCCTCCGGAAAGAGATTTCTGCTGGGGCAGGAGGGAGAAGCAGTTGGTGGAGGGGGGTGACACCGTGCCCACCCCTTCCTCTCCCAGAGCAGGGACACGCAGGTGACCCCAGGGACCTGTGGCAGGGGCACCCCCGGGAGACCTGCTCTCCACTGCCAGCACCCCTGGCGGCAATCCCCCGTCCCGGGGCGGGCAGCGTGGGCAGCAGGGTGGCCATCAGTGCCCGCTCCACTCTGCTCTTCCCTCCCCAAAGAGGCAGAAAACATTGAAAGCTGCAAACCTTCCCATCAGAGTTGAGATTGGTGCCAGTAAGCACGGCGATTTCCAGAACAGGCTCTCAGTAATAAAGGAAACACAAACCTCAGCCCACCGCCCCTCGAGACAACCTCACGGTTTTGTTACGAGGATTATGTTTGTTTAGAAAGTCTTTTTTTCTTTTTTTTTTTTCAAAACGTTGAACCTGCACAAGCTCGTCAGACCTAATGGCAGCTGCGGGCTGAGCCCCTGGAAAAAAATTTGACTGTGCTTCACACTTCTCAGCGCTGCGCGTACTTGTGGAGTCCGCGTTTCCACTTCGGTAGCGCGAACGGCATCGTGCAAACAGACACGATTTACTGTTGGGGTTTTAGGTATTAGCTCACTGTTTTGGAACTTGGCAGCTAAAGACACGACTCCTCCCTGCTTGGCTTTTGCAAGTGGGATTGGAGGAGGTCACCGAAGCTCCTCATCCCTCTCCTGCTCCCACCTCGCAGCACCTTTGTGGGATTTGACTTTGCTCCTTCCTGCCCAGTTGCACAGCAGCATCCTGCTGCATCCCACCTCAGAGCAGCCCGGGTACCCACCAGGAACGGGACAAACACTCCCGAGCCTTCCCTGCCCGCCTGCCACACGGTCGCTGCCGCCCCTGCCCACACCCCAGCACTAAAACACCTTAAGCAAAACCAGCAACGTGCCATCCCGCACCCTCCACCCAGAGGCACTTAGGGCAGAGCCGGGACTTTGGGTTTGGGGTCTCCTGCCTCCCTTACACCCACAGGGCCATGGGGAGACAACACCTCAACAGCCCAGCCTGGTTTACAGCCCTCAGCCTGTAACTGCAGGCAGCCACAGCGTGAAAATCTTGGGGACGGAGCACCAGAGGTGATGCGGGGTGCTCGGGTGATGGGTGCCTCGGGGCTGGGGCCAACACTACACCCCAAAACTTGCACTGACCTTCACTCCGCTAAACCTGCACAAGGACAGCGCCACGTCAGGCTTTGCAAAGGCGGTAAAAGCACCGTAAAGGGCTGCAGCCTACCAGGCTTCCCTTCGACAACTCAAGTGCTTCCTCCCGACAGATACAACATCGAGCCGCCTGCCAGACACCAGCGTGTAAAAAGTGCTGGTTTAAGCATTTGTAAGTGCAAAGGGGTGGGTTTGCGTCTGGCGGAGGCAGCTCAGCTCGGGACCCCAGCAGCTCCCAGTTCCACTTTCAGCCTCTCACGTTACACTTCATGCAACCGCTGCTGCACGGTGGTAGCATTTTGCTAACTTCTTGAAAAGACAAAAGCTTTTCAGTCAGTGCCTCTCCAAACCACAGCATGTGCCGACAGTTTTACGGTGCTGCTGGTTGCGTGGCCACGGTTGGAAGCCGCCACGTGGGACCTACAGAGCCGCCATGGGGAAACGCTCCCACGGAGCCACCACTCCTGCCTACACCCCTCCCGGCAGCACCCTGTGCTGGGCTCAGCTGAACCCCGACGGCAACACGGAGGGAAAAAATACAGTAGAAAAGAACAACTCAGTTTAGCAAGAAACAGAGCAAGCCCCTGGCAAACCAAGGTCAAGGGGAGTTGAAGTGTGTGCGGGGAGAAACTTGGGATTTACGGGGCCGGATTTACAAGAAGGGAGTGGAGCCATGTACCACCCCGGGACCTGCAGCTGCTGGATGAGGCCAAAGCTCCAGGTCCTTCAGGGGCTGGTGCTGTCCCCTCCCTGCCACCACCTGCATGGCAGTTCCTCTCCCTGTGCCTCAAAATTTGCCCTGTATAACCTGAGGGAAACATCTTAACAGTCGCAGCAAGGGGTCACAAGGCTGACTTCAGTGGGGAAACAGAGCGAAGGCATGACGAAAAAAGTCGTAGGACCTACAGAAAAGGTTTGTCTCTGTGAAGCAGCTGTCCCACGAGCCGTGGCTCTCCAGCAGCCTGGCAGGGCGAGCAGGACTTACCTGGGCCAACACAGGATCCTCCCAGGCCAAGAAATGCTCAAAGTGACGGCTTTGATGAGCTGCTGGGAGCCAGGGAGATGCCGAGGAAGCCCCCGGGCCCAGCCCCACTCTGCCATTAGCAGTGGGTGTCCCACGGGAGCAGCCGGACACAGCCCTGGGGTCCGGTGCTGCACCCCGAATCCGATGGCGTGGGAGTGAGCGTTGGAGCAGATCCAGACTGAATTTCACCCAAATGTAGATTTGAAAATACCTCAGGGCACTCCTGCAGGTGGGGAGAGGAAAGCCTGTGGCACCCCATCAATCCCATTAAACCCAGCAAGAGGCAGTAGGAGAGCCGGGGCTGAAGACGTGGTTTGAGCAAAGGAGCCCCCAGTAACCGGGGGGAGCATTGGGAGACGCCCTCCCTGCACCGTCTGCCCACAGCCCACCTGCAGCCGCGCTGCACTGCGGGGCGCACACCCCACCCCACATTTCTGTGCCCCCAAAAGGCCCAGAGGCACCTGGAGCACTGAGACCATTTCCAGCAAGGGAGGAAAGTTTGGGAGCCCCCCCCCCC
>NW_020799136.1:1514983-1530135 GCF_003259725.1 Athene cunicularia | reverse complement strand
CCCCCCCGACTCACTCCCAAGCCCGAAGCCCATCCCTAGCCAGCATCCACGCAGGGAACACGCTGCCTGGGTTTCAGCTCTACAGTAGTTTTTAAAAAATATTTATACGTTATATACCCTAAAAAGGTCACCACAGGAATTTCCATGTCTTTGGAAGGAAGGAGAAAAAAAAAACAACAAAAAAAAACATACATAAAAATCAAAACTGTTTCACGAAAGAAAAAATAATCCAATTATTGGAGGTGTTCACCTACAGGACAAAACCCCCGGCCACAGCGCGTGTGGATCTGACAGGGGGATCTTACCGCCTGCTCCGGAAAGGTCAGAAACACAGGTGAGTAGCTAAAAATAACTAGTCTGGTATAAATGTCTGAATTCCATGCGCTTGATATAACAGTCTGTCTCTTTTTGTCTTTTTTCTTAAAAAATATATATATATAGTTATTGCTTTCTCAAGGGCCGGCGGGCGCAGGGCACCCTCAGTGGGGGAGCGCGGCAGGCTCGGTGGGGTTGGCTTTCTTCCGCCTCTTCATGAGCAAAGGGTTTGAGGAATCTTCGATTTTCTTGATCTTGATTTGTTCGTAGTCCACGCGCATGGTGGCCAGCGCGCTCGTCATCTCCTCCTGCGGGCAGGAGGCACAGGCAGCGCCGTCAGCGCAGCCCCCCGGCACCCCCGGGGCGGCTGCTCCCCGGCTCCGAGCCCCCGTGGGAACAAATCGCAGCAGGAGCTGTGACCCCCACCGCCAGTTTTTCCAGCCCCCTCCCGAGCACAGATCTCCCCGGGAGCCAGCACACTGGCACCGAGCCCAAATTAGGGTGGTTTGCAGGGAGAAGGACGGTCCCCGGATGGCACCCGGGGCACGGAGCGTTTTGGACGGCAACGGAGAGAGGTTTTACCTTCACATCCTCCCACAGATCCTTCTCCTCCTTCAGCACGCGGCTGGTGTGCAGCGGGGTCTGGGGCACCTGCATGGATTGCTGCCAAGAGCAGAGGAGCGTGAGCTGGGAGCTGCAGGTACGTCATCCCATCCCTGCTCCAGCCTCATCCTCATCCTCATCCTCATCCTCATCCTCATCCCCATCCATCCTCATCCCATCCCTGCCCCAGCCTCATCCTCATCCCCATCCATCCACATCCCATCCCTGCCCCAGCCTCATCATCATCCCCGTCCCCACCCCATCCTCATCCCCATTCATCTTGCTGCCTCATCACCCCCTCACTCACCATGATCCAGGGGTGATTCATGAACTCCGTTATCGTCATCCGTTGGGTCGGGTCCGTCTTCAGCAGGTTGCGGATCAGCTGCTTCACTGGAAGGGTTTGTGCTGGGCGTTAGCAGGTCCTGGGGGGGCTCTCCCTGCCCTCCAACCTGACCCAGCAGCCCCAAAACGCCTGCACGCACCTCCCGTCCCCTCTGGGCCACAGACCTCACCCTGGCCAAACCCTTCAGCAAAAGCCTCTCGAGCAAAAAGGCGAAGCTGCTGCATCACCCTGAGGTGACCCAGGACGTGCCCAGGCTTCCCCCAGCGCTGCCGGGGGCCGGGCTGATCCCAAAGGGACACCCCAGCCTGGGGACAAGCCATCACAGGGACTGCGCTCACCTTCCTCCGACACTTCGGACCATTCAGGGTTGGGAAACTCGTACTGGCCCATTCGGATCCGCTTCTTCATGCCGGGCGAGATGGCCAGGCCGTGGTTGGAGTAGAAGGGGGGGTACCCGCACAGCCTGCTCCGGGAGAGGGAGCAGAGTCAACGTGTCACCCCAAAAGCCTCCCCAGGAGCACCCGCGGGGCACGGGGCAGTGCTGGGAAAGGCTCAGCCCCAAGAGCCCCCACACGAGCTCCAAAGCTGCATCCCCCCTCTGAGAGGGACCCGTCGCACTTACAGAATGTACATGATGACGCCGAGGGACCACATGTCACAGGACTTGTCATACTTCTCTGGGCCCAGCACCTCCGGGGCTGGTAAAGAGAGAAACAAAACCCTTGAGGCCAAGCATCAACTCCAGGAGAGAGGGATGGGGCCATCCCACGGAGCTGCCGGAGCCCCGTGTGGGCTCAGCAGCCCAGCTCTGAGCAAGAGGCAAGAGCAGTGCAGGGTGGTGTCACCTCGCAGCCCCGAGCACAACATCATGGGATGCAACGCGCTCAGAGTCCTGCACGCACCAGGGAGCTGCAAACACGGCACCCACCTGCACCCAAGGCAGCACCCCCCACCACGCTGCAGCTCCGGGCTGGATGCCGAGGTGATGGGCCACACGATTGCACCCCCCAGCCACTTACCCACGTAGTACGGCGTGTAGCACGGAGTGGCCAAGGAGTTGTGCGTGGTGGTTTCTTTAGCAAAGCCAAAGTCTGTGAGTTTTAACACAGCATTGGGCCTTTTGGAGGTGTACAAGAGGTTTTCCGGCTGTGAAAACACAGGGAAGGAGTGAGCGGAGGAGCTGGAGTGGCCTCGGCGCTGCCAGGGCCGAGCAGGGCCGGGTGAGCGTGCAGCACGGTACCTTCACGTCCCGGTGTGCAATGTTGATCGAGTGTAGGTACTGGATGGCTTCCCCGATGCTCTTCATTATCTCTGAAGCCTCTGAAGCAGGAAAAAAAAAAAAAATCGCCAGAAGACTTTATAAGCCAGTTAAATAAGCACCACTCCCTGGGTCACTCTACTGACCAGGAGCCAAAGAGCATGGCTGAGGACAAAGGGGTTTCCTCTACCCAAAATCCCCCTTTCCAAGCAGGAGCCCCCCAGCCCCAGCGCCCATCCCCAGGTCAGGAGCCCACAGCAAACAGGAGAGAAACTCTCAGGGGGAGGGATGGGACAGGCTCCAGCCACTGGTCCCAATACCCAACCGCACAGACCCCATGGAGGGACTTGCTCTGGGGTGGGGGGGCTGATCCAGCCCCCCAGCACAGCTAGGGACCCCAAATCTGCCAGGAATCCATCTGGGAAAGCTGCCTCTCGCAGGATGCAGGGGCAAGGGGCTCAGGGTCTGGGTTGGGTGGAGACAGGGGCAGAGGGGATGAGATTCCTGAGATCTGTGAGAACCCCAGGACTTGGTTTCCATTACGTGGAGGGGGGTGGGTGTTTCTGCAGGTCACTGAGGCTCTTGCCTGTGCTAGAGCAGGAGGAACAAAACGCAGGGGCAGCTGAGAAAACATCCCCTATAACCCTGCACTCAAGTGAGCGTGAAAAGCAGGGCCACTTGCACCCACATTCCTCATTCCCCGAGGGCAAAACCCTGTTGGGGATTCAAAACAGCGATTGAGGGAATGAGCCGGACCAGAAACACTCCAACAAACAGCAAGAAATGGTCCAAAGATGAAACCCCAGGTCCCCACAGGCTCCGTACCCCGTTCTGTGAAGGCCTGGTCTCCCCGGTCTTGAATTCGGCTGAAGAGCTCCCCGCCATCCAAGCTGGAAGAGAAGCAGGAGGTGTTAGATGCTGCAGCATCCGTCTCACGTCGGCGCAAGCGGTACCGAAACCTCTGATGCTCAGCCAGGAGCTGCACAAGCTCAGCAAGAAACAAAACCCTTTCTCCATCCAAGCCCTTTTGGGTCAGTGCTTCTGGGCATGAGGCATTTCAGAGCCTCCTCCTTCCAGAAATGAGCAGGGCAGAGGCTTTGTGCTGGCAGCGGAGACGCCGGGTGCAAGCGGACGTGGTCTCCCCACCAGCCCACAGAAACACATTTACAGTAAATACAGCAAACACGGCTCGAAGGCGGCGAGCGCGCTCCCGGCTCGCCTGACCTCGTTTGGCTCACGAGCCAACCACCTCGCTGGCACCCAACCCCGCGCAGAACCGCTGAGCAAAGGCCACGGCACGGGTGAGGCGCCCGCGGCGCGGAGATGGGCTCACCACCGGGGCAGGGGAGGCTGAACCCACGTGAGGTGTCGGAGAAGGACCGTGGAAACCTCGGCGCAGTTCCCTCCCCAGGTACTCTGAGGAAAAACTTGTCTCCCAGAGAGATCAGGGGTGAGGTCAGGGATAATTCTCTCTGAGAACAGGGATAACAGCCCTTCCTGTCCCTGCCTTATCTAACCCGAGCAGAAAAGGCTTCTGGCTTGCCTAGAGCAGACGGGATCTCCTGCCAGAGCCCTCGACATCTGCAGTACAGATGGCCGGGGCGAAGCGCTGCACGGAGCACAAGAGACGCTGCCCTGGGATGGGTGCTACCCCCAGAGCATCCCTCGGACTGCGGGGACCCATCGCAGAGACACGCTGCAGGGTGATGCCCCAGGGCCTCGTATCCCACCGTTCAGCCACGGCTCTCTGCCCACACAAGCAGACGAGCCGCACAAACCTCTCCCATCCGCAGCCACCCCGCGTCCCGACGCGGTTCTCCGCAGCCTCTTCCCGTGCAGGAGCGGCTCGGGCGGTGCCGTGCCGCCTGCCCCGGCGCTGCTCGCCCCGCTGCCCCCCCGGCAACCTACCGGCTTGCCAGAGGAGAGGTTTTGGCAAGGAAGCTGCATCAAATCACAGCTGCGGTTGGGATGTGGTTTCAATACTTTCCCCTTCATTCCTCCTCCTCCCCAGGTTATATCAAGCATCTACCCGAAGAATTGCCGCTCGACTGCTGCTGCAGGAGGTGCAGCGGCGTTACCAGACGTGGCGGCAGGGCTTTGGGTGTGTGCTGCCCAGCAGACCCACTGCAGGCTGCCAGGAACCCGCCGACTACCCCGACTTTCAATGGCCAAAGCGAGTTTGGTTATGACCGATCTGCAGCGAGAACCACAGGCCCGAAGCCTCCCGACAGCCGAGCGAGTTTTCAGAATGACTCAGAGCCAGCGCAGCTCCTGCCGTCCCTCCAACGCCAGCGGTGCAGCACCTCTGCCAGGGCTCGCATCCCTACGGCTCGCAGGCTGCTTCCCCCAGCACAGCATCTCCCTGCGGTCCCCAGCACCCTGGCAGGGCTGCAGGAAGGTGCTCACCCCCCTTTTGGCATCACCCCAGCGCCCCGCAGGGCTGCGGGTGCTCCCGCGGGCAGAGGCCACCGGGACTCACCACTCCATGACGATGAGCAGACACTTCCTCCCCTGGTAGAGGTTCTCGTAGACGTCCATGATGCGGACGATGTGCGCGCACTGCGATGCCCTCCAGTGCAGCTCCACCTCCCTGCGGGCCTTCGGGCAGTCCTGCAGCATCTGTGAGAGAAGCAAGACCCCATCAGCCCGCAGGTCCCCAGGGGAGCCGGGCCACGACACCCCGCGGGCAGAGCACCCACCCGGACAAGATACAGGGGTGCGGGCTGAGCGCGGGTGCTTCTCCTCGGGCAGCACCGAGGCCAGCCCGGGGACGCTGTGCAATGCCTCCATCCCCATCTAGTGGGAAGAGAGAAAAGCCGCCTGCCCTCGCAAACTTCTTGCCCTCCACTCCAAGGCTGGTAAAAGCTTATCCCGGCTGCTTGCCACCTCCTTGCCCTCTGAGACGCCTCCCTGGTGCCCAGCCAGCCCGTGCCACCAGCCAGCAAAACTTCCTACTGCATTCAGGAGCAAGCTTCTGCACGCTGGTACCTACACTGCTGCACCCCTGGGTGCCACAGAGCATCCTCACCCTCCTTTTCACAGCCCCCCCAGCAGCGCTGCCCACCCACCACCCCCATATCCTTCTCTGTGGGACCCGCAGCATCCCCCTGCTCTGTGCCCGTAGGCATGGGCTGGGCACAGAACCACCCTCCCCACAGCTCCAGAGGCCACCAGCATCCAGCCACATGAGCCTGGGGAGGGGACAAAGCAAACAGCCAGATGTTCCCTAAATAGCAGCTTTTCTCATAAGGAGCAGCAGCTCTCAGCGAGGCCCCTGCCCTTCCCAGAGACAACTCACAGTTCCCAGGTGCAGGAAGGATTTGCTCGTCTGCCACAGACTATTAATTACCATGTTTGTCAGGATAAACAACCAGCCTTAATTATTATACTCCTAAATATAGAGCAACAAACGTGTCTATCTTGAGCATAGTTCATTTTCCTTCCTGTCTCCAGCAGCTCTTAGGGCCGGGCTGGGCAAAATGCTCCAGAGCAGGTCTGCACCTTGGAGCAGCATCCTCACCCCGCGAGCATCGGCAAGAAGCAGCAGGTTGGGTCATTTTACCAGGACAGACACAGAAAGGTATTTCTTGCCCCTCTGCCCAAACCCAGCCGAGCTCCCGGGGCGAAGGAGAGCAGCCAGCCCCTGGGGGGGCTTCGCTGGCCTGGCAGGACCCCAAGCGGTGCCCAGTCCGTGGCCAGGACCCCTCTGCCACGGAGGGGGTTTCACAGGAACGGGAGTTAATGCTTGCTGCAGCCCCAAAAGACACACACAGCCTGTTTAAAAAGGAAACGCTCACATGAGCCCTGGCAGAGTAACGGCGATTCACGTTCCTGCCACGGGGAAAGGGACAAAGAGGGTGCACGCTGCAGCCACCCACCCGGAACCCCCAGATTTGGGTGTCTGGTCACACCAGCTCAGTGAAAACCAAAGTGGGCAAGCCAGGCCTTTGCAGAGCCCTTCAACATCATTTGCCCCAGCCTTGGGGTGAAAGGAAGACAGGGCAGGGGGTCGGACAGCCTCTCCTTGTTCCTCTCTTGCTTCAATTACCCTAAAAACTGGATCCTGCCAAAACCATAAGCAAAAAAAGCACCTGCCCCCCCCCCAGCAGCCACGCGGGCAGGGAAGGGGCCTGGAGAAAAGCTTGGTTATTTGCAGCTCTGCTCAAAGAGCTTGGCATGGGGAGCCAGGAAGCTGAAGAGAAAAAAAAAAAAAAACAAAACAACAAAAACCAAAAAACAATTTGTAATTACACGCTGGGAAAATAGAACAGCAGGAAGCAGACTGTTAACATCATTCTGCACAAGACAAATAGGAGAGGTACAGAAATACGTATCTCCAATTTTCAGAGGTCACTCAGAACGCTTTTAAAGGAGCTTAATTGTATTTCTAATGAAGCAGGAGGCAGCAGCCTCCATTACCTGTACCAGCACAGCCCTGACGTTTGCTTTTGTGCTCGGGCTCCCGCAGGCGAGCAAACAGCTGCCCCAGCGCTCTGAAACGCCCGGCTGTGAGGGAGCCGCAGCACCAGGCAGCCCCCTCTGCTCCCTGCCAGCGTGGGACGGAGAGGCCACCGAGAGGCTGTTCGCCCGGCTGGGAGCAGAGCAGATTAAACCTCCTTCAGAGAACGATTTGGTCTATTTAGGAAATGTTCCCAGTGGCAGGTGCCAGAGGTGTGATGGGGAGCTGAAGGCTGGATGCAGCGAGGCAGCGTGGGGGGGCCGTGACCGCTGCAGGGGGATGCAGGAGGGACGTGGCGATGCCCAAACCACAGCCCCGGCATCCCCACACAACCTCCCTCCTGCCCTCGGCACAAAGCAGCAGCTCCCTGCGCCCCGGGGATGCGCCGCGCAGGGTCAGGGCCCGCAGCACTGTTTGCTCTGGTCCAGGCGGGGCGAGGGCAGCGTTTCCACCAGTTTCTCACCAGTTTCTCCTCTTCAGGCAGGAACCAACAGCTCCCGCAGCCCACGACTTTCCCTCCTGCTCCCCGGCCACATTCAGCTGTGAAACCAGGGGTGGGTGACTGCTGGTGTGACAGGCATTGCTCCGCTCACAGGACTCCACATCGAAGGCGTTTGGGGGTGTGTGGTGACGCTGCCCTGATCCCCGATTTAGCTCCAGCATCCAGGGCAGCCTACGGCTGCAGCAACATTTATATTTCTTGGCTTACAATGAGGAGGCTGGGACGGGAAGAGCACGTTGTGTTTCCCTGAGGTTCAGCAAGGGCGATCTGCCCCCACGGGACCCCGGCTGAGGGTACCAACGTCACACTGTCCCCTCCACCAGCTTCCAGCAGCTTCAGGAGCAGATTTTGCAACCGCAGTAATGTGGAGCGCAATCAGAGTTAACCCTTCGCAGAGGGGACACAGCAGCAGAGGGACAACCTGCTGGAAAGCCCCGACGCCCACAGCTCCTCTCAGTTCAGCTCTTCTGTCTCTGTTATCTCCTGTTCCTCTTCCAAGGGACGGCTCCTCGGAGATGAAACTCTTCCTTATTTCAGATGGGAAACCTGCACTACCTGCTGGCTCTCACCGGAGCAGGGGGCTCCGGCACCGGGGCAGCAGCTGAGCCCGGGCACGGCAGCGGGCAGTAACCGGATCCCCGAGTTACACAAGTGACCCCAGGACGGGGCGCAAGGGCAGCGCCGCGGAGGGGGCTTGGCCACCGCCTCCAAGCAAAACCAGGTTTCACACACAGAGGAGCTGGGTGCGTTTCCCTTTTGGCGGTTCAGGGCTTTAGGTGTTAGTCAGCTCTGCGGCCTCCACAGGTCTCCAAACCTCCTCTCATCGTCCGAGCACGCCGGGTGGGACAGGGGACAGCCAGGAGAGCTGAGCCACCCCGGAGCCCTGCACCGTCCCATCTCTGTATCCCACCAGGGCACCTGCCTGCAGGAAAGGAGGGAGAGCAGGGAAAGGGCCACTCCGCCCTCATCACAGTTAGGGAAGAAACTCAGCTTTCAGCCGCATTTCAGCTCTCCTCGCAGCAGCTTGACACCTCTGAGACTCTGGCAGACGGTGTTTGCTGCCATCCTGAGCCTTGGCTCAGCCCAGCTCCCCCAGGAGCCATTGCACACTGCGAGAGAAATTAGTTACGTGCAAAGCTAAACGCATTCATTAGCTTCCCTAAGATGCTCAAGCTGAGGGCTCCGAAACCGGCCCCGTCAGTGGACGGCGCAGACAGTCCCTGTGTGCTCAGGACCCCCCCAGCAGTGAAGGCTCCACCCGGGCTCCCGAGTCAGCTCTGGGCTTTTCACCACCTTTGAACGACAAACCCTGAAAATAAAACAGCTCATCAGGGCGTCTGCAGGGGGACGGCACCCACCCAGCAAACCCAAACCCAGGCAAACCACCTCCGCGGTGCGAGAAACGGGGCTGCAAACCCAGCGGGTTTGGGCCAGCCCTGCCGCTCCCCGCAGGCATCGAAAACCAGCTTCAGCTCATACAAAAGGGCTGCGGGCTCTGTCTGGCACACTCGGCAGCACGTCGAGCTGAATTTTACCCCCCATCATCGCACGCCAAGCACAGCGAAGGCGGGTAGGTGCGAGGAAGGAAGGAAGATGCCAGCAGAAACAAAGGGGCTGGAGCCGCCCGCGCTCACGATCCCTCTCCCACGCGCATCCTCGGGCACCGCTGACTCAGCTCCGCCGCCTCCTCCCGGGATGATGCGCCATGAATCACGGCAGGTTCGCCCGAGCAGCCCCCTGCTCCGCTGGCACGGCAGAAGGTCCCAGACAACACCATTCCACACCCCAAACTGTGCTGCCCCTCGGCCAGCCACGGGAAGACACCGCGCTCGCTCGGGTTGGCACAACATCCCTGTCCAAGAGCTTGCAAGAGAAAACTCACCTCCCACGGGAAACATCCACGAAAACTGAGGATCGGGCACATACCGGCACACCGAGCTGTTCATTTTCCAGGCTGCCCCTCACTGCTCTGGCTCCACACTCACCCCGGGCGCTCCAGCTGCTCTCGCAGGGAGGGTATTTTTATTTCCATGTGTATTTTGCTCACACCCGATTCACCCCGGTTCCCAGCAGAGCAGCACACACCACACACTTTGCCTGTCCGACAGTCTCCTGCAACAGGACCCGCAGGAGCGTGCCCGCGCCCCACGCCGCCCCGAGGAGCTCCCCTCGGGACCCGGCTGCACCACGGGGTTAAAATACACTCTTCTTAAGTTGCAATAAAAATAAACCTACAGTAAGAAAGGCAGGCCGTCATCGTCCCAAGTTATCAGCAGGGAAGCAAAGAGGGGTTCCCCTGCCGGTATTGCACATACGGGCTCCGGGTTCCCCTGACCGGGCTAGCACGGGGCAAGGAGCATTTTTTCCTAATAAAGCAAAAAGGTTGCTCTTCAAGGGATTTGCCTCTTCGAATCTTTCCACGCGACCTGGTTGCCAACTGGCGTCAGCTGCTTAACACGTTTGCAGAGCTGGTGCTGGATCCTTTGCACATGCTGTTCCCACTCCGCGGCCCCGCGAAGGCAAAGCCCCATCGCCCCCCGCGACGAGGCACAGTGCTGGGGGACCTGGGTTAAGCTGATCATCCCCCCATGTGTCTTTTTTTGTGCTTTTCAAGCCGGCACATTCGGGGAGCCCACAGGTAATCACCCCAAAGCCACTCCAGACGAGCGGTTCGGGGGGGAGAAAGCAGCAGAAGGGCACGGGAACAGCAAAGCTTCGTTCCGCTTTTACCATTTATGAATGAGACAAGAGAAATAAAATCACGACTCCCAAAGCCTGTGAGAGGATTTACGTTACCAAACGCAGGGAAATTAATGGTTTGACCATAATGCAGTAACAATTAAACACGCAGCTCAGGAAACCTCCCCCGTATCTATAAACCTTTACACGAACCCCATCCCTGCTGCTTACATCCACCACGGCCGGCAGCGCGCAGAGGCGATGGCACCTTCCCCAGCTGGGGATCGTTCCTGCTCTGCCCATGACCACGGGGACGCGGACAGTCCCTGCCTCAAGAGCTTGAAGCCTTAACAGACCAGGCAAAAGCCTCATCCTCACGTTTGTTTTGCCCAGGGAAAGCTGGGGAGGAGAGGAGAGATGCTGCGTCTGGCGGAGGAGCTGAGCGTGGCCAGCTTGATGCATTAATGTTCTTCATTCCCCGCTACCGTGAACAAAAGGTCATCCTCCGCATTCGCTTGCCTCAGGGAAGATGGAGAAGTTGGAAAAAGCGTCCCGGCGAGAGAGAATTATTCAGATTAGAGAGCTACAAGCGGGGAAGCGAGCTTGGAGACGCAGTTCAGGCCAAGCAAACACAAACTGACACACACGCTCGAGCTGCTCGGCCGCATTCTCCAAGTCTGAACGATCAGAGCGCTCGGAGGAAGACCCGGAGCCACCGTGATGGGCGCGGGGAAAGCAACCTCGTGTGGGCAAGCAACGGCGAGGCTGCGTGCCACGGGCCAGCTGAAAAGCCCTCTGGAAGCGGCGGAGGCAGATGTCGGAGGGGGCAGCCTTGTCCCAGCTCCTGCGGGCGATTTTGCAACGGGGCGGAGGATGGAAACGGGGCGAGGGAAGAGGCTGCTGTTGCCCGGCGCTTTCACAAGGAGACCCGCCGCGGCGGGGCCTCGCTCGCCCGCAACACTTGCACAACCCTCTGCGCCCCGTGTGCTGCCAGCTCCCCTGCCCGCAGCTCCCACGGGGGTCTTGTGCCCACCAGGGGATGTTGGGGACCACCCGCCCCGCAGCACCACACCCCGCTCCCCCCCCTCCATCCCCAGGGCATCTGCTGAGCATTTCTGCGCCCCCCGTGACAGATGCGGCAGCTATTCAGCCTTTTCAGGCTCCAACAAAAGCCTCGCCAGGCACACAAAGGCGAAGAGCAGAAGAGAGGCCTGGGCTTAAACAAGAGCCACCTGCCAGGGGCCTGTGTGCACCCCCCTGTGCAACTGGGGGGCTGCCCCCCCAGCCAGCCCTGCTCTGCAGAGCCCATTTCCCAGCAGCAAAAATCTTCTTGGCATGTTGATTTCAAGGAGATGAAGGGCCGAAGCAGGTACCCAGGAGCAACGCCCTGGATGCCAAGGGCCACCAGCGGGTTGGGGACATCGGGGATGAGGGCGTAGGGAGGGGATGGGGAGACAGTGGGCGGGAGGGGGCTGCGAAACTCATGGGGAGAGTCAAAGCAGGTAAATGGCAGCAAGGCAGCAGCATGAAGCATCCCCGCTGACTCACGGCACCCGCAGCAGCCTGGAGCTGGCGCTTAATTAAGAGAAATAAATAGTTTCAGCCTCACTTAGTCGAGAAAAAGAAGCTTAGGGACCCACATGCAGTCGCAAGTTTTTCTCTTGGAATCATCCTCCTCTCCCTGGACATCAGAAGCAGCACTGGGCTCTGGTGACCCACCTGATGCTTGTCTCTCCCAGTGGCACCAGGGCTGGCGTCAGGAGCCCAGACCTTGGCCCAGGCGTTGGCCACGGTTAGCCAGGCCCCGTGTCTGGCCACACAGTGGGACACCCTGGGGGGTCCCAGAGAGCAACAGAACCGCCCCCCTGGCCAGGACCCCCTGGCGAATCCAGCGGGGAGGAAGGAGTTTGTCACGGCCAAAACACCCCAACCCAGCCCGTCCCTTCCTCTGGGCATCCGAGATGTGGTTTCCCAGCACGACGCTGGGCTGGGGGGTCTGGGTGGGGAGGGGGGGATGCTCAGGGACCCCTCTCTGCATCCCAAACCACCACATCCCCCCACGCCAAGGGCACGCTGCAGCCGCCAAACGATACAAAGCGAAAGGGAAATAAGAAACCCCGGCGGGGCAGACGTCTTCACGCGAGACAAGGCTGTGGCCAGCGGATCCGCTCCACAAACCCCTTTAGCCGGGGGCTGCTCCTCCTCCCGAGCCCCGGCCCTCGGCAGATTTCCCACCGGAGCTGCCAAGCTCGGAAAAGCCCGCGGACGTGCTTTTAGGATAGGAAGGGGTTGACGTTCGCAGGCATGATTAATACAGAAGTAAACACTAAGGTAAACCATTAACTCTGCGCCGACCTCTGTCCTTTGCACCTCCCTCCCGCAGGCACAGCTTCAACAAACCCCTTCTGGCGGCGCCGGCAGGGCCCGGTGACACCTCCGCCAGCCCTCGCGCCGGACAGACGGACGGGCTCAGCCTCTGCCACGCAGCCCACGGGCAGCATCGGGCGCCCAAAGCATCTTTTTGGGTCCCTCGCTCCAACAGCCCTGCCCAACCTCCGACCCCACAGACAGCTTTGGGGGGGGATTCCCCACACCTACATCCCAGCATTGCTTTTATTTTCAGCCATGCCCACCCATTCCCGACTTTCAAGGTGTAAGCGATTTAGGGAAGAGGCTCAGGCTGCCCAGGCCCACCCCTGCAAGCCGAGGAGCCCCAGAGCCCTGCCAGAACCCCCCAAACACCCACCACTCGCCAGCAGCTCCCAGGCTCGTACTCTGCACAAAAATAAAGTTTCTGAGGGCTTGGCCCATGGGCAGGACCCCCCCATGGGACAGACCAGCTGCCACCCCCTCCCTACGCAGGGATCCTGCCTGCTGCCTTTCAACACAGACCTTAGAGCGGTGTAATTAATATTATTTATATATATAATTTTTTTTTTTTTGAAGAAGGCGGCAAAAAAATCAAATCAAAACACACAGGTGCATCAAGGCCAACCGCTCCCGAAGCACCATTCCCCCCTGGCACTGGAAGCGGTGCGGCCTCGGGACGCATTTCATCCCCCGGTGCCAAGCCCGGGGAAGGTTTCATTTACATGCCCTCGAAGCTCAGTGACGACAGCACATTTTGCATCATTCTGTCCTTCCCTCAGCTGTTTATTTAACAGACTTTCACCCTCGTCATGGGCTTTGTCAACACCAGGGCACAGCAAACACCTCCCTGAGATGGGGCAGGCGGCAGCTCTGCCTTCGCCGGGGGATCCCTGCGGGGCTCAGGAGTGGAGCCTCCCCCCGGCAGCCCCACGACGCGAAACTCGGAGGCACCCGAGTGCCAGTCTGAGGGGTTGGCGTCACGCTCCTGCACGGCGAACCCGCACCAGGCACGATGCCCAAAGCGCTCCGGAGGCTGCCAGGGCCTCGGGGACGGGTCCACGGCTCTTCCCTGTGCGAGATAAACAGCTCCTGCACTGGGTGGCCGCCGCTTTTGTTAACAGCGGGGTTTGTTTTGTGCGGGGGGAGGCCAGGACAGGAGCCACACGGGGATTTCGTAACGTGCCTTTGTCTGCGCGGGCGCTCGGCGAGGCAGGGGCCCCGCGGCCACCAACCGCCCTCCTCCCGGCCCTGGTTCCTCCACCTCTCGCACAGCACAACAGATACCAAACCCCCAGCACCGTCACCTCCGATGCAGCCGGACGCACGAGCCCACCTCGGGGACGCACAGGGCAGACAGTGCTCCAGCACACGCGGGGCAGGGAGAGGGGCTGTTGTGGCTGACCCACCCCCAGGCGTGTAAGAGAAGGGATGCTGACGAGGGGGCAGAGGGAAAGGGGAGGATTGCACCCCGCTGGGTGATCACTCATCCCCCTTCTCCTCCGCCACCTCCCCCAAACACCCAGGGCTATCCCTGCACTGCAGGCTGCTCCGCTCCTCCTCCTCCTCCCATCACATGGCTGTTGCACATCCCCAGCACCTAACGGGACCCGGGGAAGAGCTGGGTGGGACCACCTGTTTGCAACAAACCCACCTGGGTTAAGAGCCAAGCCACACTCTGGACTCGACACCCAAACCACGTATGGTCACACACTCCCATTTTACCCACCACAACAGTCTTTCAGGGGAAAATCCTGGACCTTGAAGCAATACGATGAACAGCTGAGAGCCTCTTGCCACCCCGCAAGCCCAAGGGGCCCAGGAGGGTGCTCTTCCTCCACCACCCCCCTCTCCCCTCCACACCAGCCATCCTGAGACTCCTTCAGCCGGGAGAAAAACACAGGTGCATTTCTATTTAAAAAAAGCCCTTTGCATCCTGCCGGCACCTCATTAAAGCTCTCAGGACATGGTGGCTATTATTAGCTCCTCCCAGGCTTCTGGCAGCCCCGAGAGCCTCCACAGCACCTGTTGGCAGCAGCCGCACGGCCCTAGAGACCGGGAGGTTTGGTGGAGCCTGGATGGAGCCTGGACCACCAGCATCCTGGTCAGCACCGTAAGCCCAAAATACCTCAGTCAACAAGTGTGCAAAACTCATCCCAAACTGCCAGGGTGCACACATCTCCAAAAACACCACCAGAGGAGAAACCCTCACCCCCCTGGCGCTGCCAAGAGGGAAACAGAATCATCTATGTTGGAAAAGACCTCGAAGCTCCTCCAGTCCAACCATGACCCTCACCCTGACCGTTCCCAACTCCCCCAGATCCCTCAGCGCTGGCTCAGCCCGACTCTTCAAGCCCTCCAGGGATCCCGGGGACCCCCCCCTGCCCTGGGCAGCCCATTCCAACGCCCAACAGCCCCTTCTGCACAGAAATCCTTCCTCAGAGCCAGCCTGACCCTGCCCTGGGCAGCTTGAGGCCATTCCCTCGGGGCCTGGCGCTGGGGCCTTGGCTCCAGAGACTCATCCCCCCTCTCTGCCCCCTCCTGGCAGGGAGTTGCCGAGGGCCAGGAGGTCTCCCCTCAGCCTCCTCTTCTCCAGACTGAACCCCCCCAGTTCCCCCAGCCG
>NW_020799136.1:1508576-1514933 GCF_003259725.1 Athene cunicularia | reverse complement strand
GGGGGGGGGGGGGGCACTCAGGGGAGCTGGCTGCAGTCAGGGGCACACAAACCCAGGCAGCAAAGTTAATTATGATGGCGAAGGAAATGAATCCATCCCTTCACTGATCCCAAATCTAGAGCCCAAACCGGGTAAGGACATCTAGCAAAAGCAGAGCTGCAAAGTCCCAGCCTGGCTGGGCGCCCCAGGAACATTCAGTTCTGGGTTTGCATTTTGAACTTTATCTCTAGTTTAGGCTACAGCTCGCTGGACAGCCAGGCACATAATCACATGCAGCCCTGACGCCAACAGCTTAAATAATCTCATTACATAGGATGGCAAAGGCTGTGCCAGCTGCAGACTGCGTCAGCGTGCTCACCTGCCCTCTCCGCTGGCAGAGTGCACTTTGTCACAGCAAAGCAGCGTGCTGACGTAACGCCCATCACGGGAAGATGCCGTCGTCCTCTCTGGCAGCATCAGACCAAAGATGGAGCCACAGTGGAGCTCCACGTGCTCCCAGCAGAGCTCAGAAAGGAGCCACGCTGGT
The DNA here is from genome assembly GCF_003259725.1 of Athene cunicularia. NCBI lineage: Eukaryota > Metazoa > Chordata > Aves > Strigiformes > Strigidae > Athene > Athene cunicularia. Next base: position 1,514,407 of record NW_020799136.1, on the reverse strand, counting down.
GCCCCATCCTGTATCTCCCCTCCTGATGGCAGGTACTGTCTCACCACCCTCCAAATGGTATTTTTTGTGGCTCCCAGCATCTCCAGCAAAACTGATGTTTCAGGTCCTCTCGGATCAGGGGGATCTACCAGCACTCATGGACTCGTGGCCGTTAGTCCCTTCCTGAGGGCACGAAGGAAACAGCGAGTTAATGCAACCATTAAACCTGCCAGTCCCTATAATCCCTACCTCAAATTGGTAAGATCTTAAAAGGCTGAAATCTTTGAAATGACTCAGCCACGAGGTACAAAGAAAGAACAGCTTACAAGGCTGTTAAAGGTCTGCATTCAGACTTGCTCTTGCGTGCCCTGCTCTCACCCCCACGTGCTGCTCCCCATCCACCTCCGTAGGGGAACCAGCTGTAGAGACGAGAGCCCTCTCCAAAACCAGCCTCCAGGCACCGCTCACGCACGCACTCCTTGTGCCAGCCAGAGATGAAACGAGAATGTATTTTAGGATCTTACAGCCACGAAAGACGAGGGGCATCCAGGGAGGGGACAGGAACCCCTTTCAGTGGGATACGGGCCTCAAGAGCTGTTAAAATCCAACACCAAGAGATGACCACCATGCTCAACAGCTCTGGACCACGCTTGAAACACTGACTCAACACGACTGCCCGGGCTCGAAACAGGTTTCTTGGGGAGCGGTCAGGCAAAGCTCTGTTCCCGTGCCAGCCTCTGGAGCTGGTGGAAGGATTGCCCTGGTCCTCGCAGACCCACCCCCAAGCCCTCCCTCCTCCAAAACCAGCCTGCAAGCTCAGCCACGTCCTGAAGACCGTCCCCCAGCTCCCACCTCACCTCTGCTGCCCGCGCCCCTGCCCACTGAGGGCAGCGGAGCTGCGCGGCACGGGGCAGATGTGGGGCATCTGCCAAAAGCGGGGCCCCAGGGGCCGGCCCGTGCCAGGATGCGGCAGCCGCCCTCGCCCGCTGCAGACAGCCCCGGCGCGGTGGAGGGGAGGCAGCGCGTTATTCTTGGAAACCAGGAGGTGAGGTCATGCTGCCTGAATGCTGCAACTTGAGGCCAGACGCGCGGGGCCAGTTGTGCTTGGAGAGGAGCCTGACTTCTGCAGCGGGCGGCCGAGCGAGGGCCGTCTGCAGGTCGGGAAGGCGGTTCCATCCGGAGCAGCAGGAGGAAAGGGTTTCTCAACGAAGTACGGCTCTTTCCTCCCAGTTTCTCGGCAGACAGTGCAAACCCCAGCAAAGGGATGGGTCTTAAAACAGCATCAGCCACTGCCTCTGCTGCAAAGCCCTCGGACCACCCTAGTGCGGGCCGCGGGAGCCCACCACGGAGGCTCAGGAGATGCCAGATGCCAAACCCGGAGCCACGCCGCTCCCCGCCCCGCAGGGACAGTCAAACGGCCGCTCCTGACCCGGCCACTCCGCCAGATGCCTCCCACACACCTGCACCACCCACCGGGAGCTCATCCATCCCATCGGATCCCAGAGCACGTCCTGGAGGTTTCTGGGAGAAGAAAAGTCACCAACTCGCTCTTTCAGGCTTCCTAGGCAGGAACTTTCTGGGAGTTTTCATCACCGGTGCCTACCCATCGTCCAGCGAATGAAGTAGGAGATGTGGCTCTCAAATCTCCACAGCTTCAAATTATGATTTCTACCCTGTTTTAAATGCTCCGGAACAGGGAGCACGTGTCTGACAAAGCTGAGCGTGGGCCCTGCCACACACCCGGCTTTCCCGACGCGTGCGCTGGCAGATGGCAGAAACCTCGCCAAAGGCCAGCGGGAGCTCAGTGTGAATGATAAAATCATCATTTCACCTGGCTACGGCTACTAAATCACACACACAAGGGCTGTGTTTTCATCCTCCAGGACGGCTGCCCATGAAGGATTCATCCTGGAGCAAGCAGCTCAGCCCGGTACCGCATCTGACCGGCTGCAAGACTTCAGTAAATCACCTCAGCTCCTCGCCTCTGAAAACGTGGGAAACACCAATCTTCTTGTGCAAGACCTAGGGCTGATGGCATTCGACTATTATTAAGAGGAAGAACCCCGCCACTTCCTGTGCATGTGCCAAAACGAAAACCCAGCCCCTGCTCCCAGGATGTTATCAGGCCATCTCAGTCGTAGGTTTGACTGCTCAGAACATGTAACGTATTTAGAAGAGATTCTGGCAAATCCTAAATGATCTAAATTATAAAAGCTCAAACCCCAAGTCAGTAGACTCCTTTGGTCAATGAGATAATAAACCACTGCCTTGGAAAAGTCTCGGTGATGTCACTACACTTTCCACAGCTTTTCAACCACGGCTTGCACATAAGGCCACAGCAAAGACATTCCTGGTTATATAAAATACACGGTACAGTCAAAAAAGAAAAAAAATCCCCCCACTGAGAGAGGAACAGAAGCACAGCAGACACACAGTGAGTTGTTTCCCACGGGCACGAGCCCAGGATCCTCATCCACTCCATCACTTAGGGGTTATTTTTCTGGCTGGATTTTCTGGGGGACAAAGCATTTGATCTCGAATGAAGCTGCAGGAAGCCCCGGGAAACAGGGTGCTTTGCTCCTCTAAACATCTCTGTCAAAAAACCCCGGCCGTGACGGCAGAGAGAGCACGAGGCCACCACCCACATGAACACACTCGTCCACAGAGCTGCTCAGTGATCAGCTACGAGATGCCTGTCCTATTTCCACGACAGGCATTTTACAAGAATAATAAACAGCAAAACAACCGGCCTCCCTCCTCCTCCAACAACGGAACCATCGCTCACAGATTATCTGATGAGGCTGAGAGCAGACACAGAGCCTTTCGCAAACATGCCCCGAAGCACCAAGGATGCTCCAGAACGGGCTGCCAGAGAGGGGCCAAACGTGCAAGCAGTCGGCACTGCCCTGCAGAGCTCTTCCACAGCTCACCAGTCCAGGTGAGGGCTTCCTGCTCGGAAGCTGGGGTTAGGAGCGAGGGTTGTTATTTTGTTTTAAAGGAGACCTGCTCCACAAAGAGCTCCATCGAGCGGCGCGTGAGACAGAGGAAAAAACTCGCCACCTGCCATCACTAGCCCCCAGTCTCCAGTCTGGCTTCCCTGCGATTTCCTCGCCAAATTAAGGCAGCCAGCCATCGACGCGGTATCTTGCCTAAAGATCAGTCTTAAAAGTGGAATTTGCAGTCGGCGAAAACAGACCTCACCCCCAGCCCCACTGTCGCAGCCTGCGTCACTAATACCAACAGCCTGACCACAACGAACAACACCGAGTCAGGTCAGTGGTGACCTACATACAGCAGGCTTTACAGAAACGGCAAGCCTAATTTTGCCTAATAATAAATCACACCGAGGTACGAGGAAGAAAGGGGTAAGAAACCACCTGAACTTTGCATTGTAGTTCCATTCATCACCTTTCCACCGACTTGATGTTCCCACCCTGCAGTAAATCACCACGCACCAGAGCCCGGTCACGGGTGGCTGGGGCTGTTAGTGGCCTGTTGCCCACCAGACGATTCAGGAATGCCACAATTCAGGTACTGGGACCAAAAAAAAACAAAATAAAGTTGGGAGTGGGAAAATGCAAAATAAACAATAATGATCTGTAAGGAAAGTAAAAGGAGTATCTCCTGTTTTCACCTAGGTCCTACACAACAAACAAATCTACCATCCATTCACCCACATACAGCACCATTTTATTTAATGATGCGTTTCTGCCACGGACTATTGCACTGCAAGGGAGAGAAAATTGGCTGTAACGTTTTCTCTGCTGCACGAACACTGTTCCCAAGCTCAAACTCTCCCGGAGCACCGTAAAGTCCTCTTAAGCAAAGTGACTCTCGGCAAAACCCTTAAACGCATCTCTGGGTCTGGGAGGAAGAGGTTTAACAACGTGACAGTTGCTTGTGATCCCAGAGGAAGCACAACATTACCAGAAGACTGCATTAGTATCAGAGAGAGACACAACTGTTTCCCTCCAGTGGAGGATTGCATTATTATACAAGATTTTGGAAGAGTAAATGAGAAGAGCCGCGTTCCAAACGGAAAGGTTTGCTGCACCACCAAAGCAGGCAGCACAGAGAGATTTCAGCTGTGGCTTCTGGAGATGGGCCATCAGGATTCTTTTAAGCATCATCTGAAACATGACAACTCCATGCAATCACTTCTGTGGATCCTGCTTTAGGTCATCTTTCCACACTGATGCAGCGCGTGAGTAATTCGGACCCAAATTCCTCTCCGCAGGTCTCGAACAGACGTTACCCGGGGAGGGGATGAAGTCAGCACGCACCGCGTCTGGGGCAGCCACCCCCCCAAGTCCAGGCTTGGCCGGTCAGTCCGAATATCATAACCAACTAACCCAAGCCCTCAGCTTACGCTCACCAGGGCGAGCCGGGTACACACCGGCTCGTCCAGGAGCCCAAACTCACAGCGTAGCAGTTTTTAAGGTGCTGGAAGGAATCACTTACAGCGGCAGCTGTGCTGCTCGTTGAAAAGCCAGAGAGGCGTCCAACTGCTCAGCTCAACTCCTCTGACCCCGGCCGGGACGCGCGAGGGGGCCGGGGCAGGGGCCAGGGGGAAGACGACCCAAAGCTTTTCCAAAACAGAGACTCGGCGTGGGATACACGCGCCACGCAGACGCCCCGCGCCACCCGCCCGCGTTACAACCCGAAGCCCTGTGCTCCGAGATGCTCTTTTGTTTAAACAGGGTCGAGGAACCGACACAACTCGTGGGGGTAAACCTTGACCCCGTCCGCCGGCACCGAGCCCAGGCCCCAACCGTCCTCCCCGCGCTGGGGCAGAGAGGAACCGCCCGGCCTTCGGTCTCCTCTGCCATCCTTCCCCTTTCAGGGCTGCAAAAAGGGAAGTGCTGGCATCTGAGCTTTAAATACTGAGTCAACTGCAGGAGCGAGGAGGAGCCCGTCTGTCAAAACAGAAGAGGATTTCACTAATTTCCAACCGAACGAGCCGACGATACATTTCGTCTCGGAGTACGACTCGGTGCTGCTCACGAGAAACGCCCGCACTTCCGAAGGAAAAGTCAAACTTTTACCACTCCACTGACCCCCCCCAACCTAACCGCGGGGGTTCAGCACCGTCCCTTGCCGAGCCCACCGCCCCTGGTGCCTCCACAGCCACTTGTTCATTCATCCATCCAGGTTCGGAATCCCAGATACCAACAGATGGGCCGCTCGAAAAACAAAAGAGGTGGGGGCAACGAGTTTAGGTGGGGGTTTCTTTGAGCCTTCGCAGTTCTCAGGGTAACGCCGTGGGTTTGAACAGCTCGCGCGTGTGGGCGCAGACTGCAGCGATGCTGGAGAACACGGCGCTCCCGCCCAGCAGGCTGCTGCGCCCGCTCACCCGGCGGGGCTGGGAACCCATTCAAACTTCCCAAAGTCCCTCCTCAAAAATAAAAAAACATTAAAAAAAAAAAAAAAAACCCAACCTCATTTGAAACCGAGGAAGGCGCCGCATCACCTCGTGGCTGCTGAAATACACCTTTGTGGGAGATTTTTACCCAAGGGGAGCGAGTTACAGATGGAGTAAGGCTGAAATACTCCCCGTCTGAAGTGGGGGGCGACAGTATCGCACCCCATTTCATACGGCCGGAGCCCGGAGGGACCCAGGGACACACACGCCCGTATTCATGCTCCGGGAACCCCCCGTTTTCCCAAGCCCTTGGGGTGACGGCGGCCAGGCCGAGGGCCCCCCTCTGCTCCAGGCCACCCTCCCCCGACCCCAGGCGGGTTTACCGAGATGTCATTTCGCTCCGTTTCGCATTAGAAAGCTGGAAAACCACGTCTCGGTGCTCTTAATGGAGGGGAAGGAAAATAAATAATAATAATAATAATAATAATAA